>NW_017259509.1:64566-66647 GCF_001594045.1 Atta colombica | reverse complement strand
TATTTTTGAATTCTTAAAATATTTATATAAAAAAATTGAGATTTTTATAATTATTTTATAATATATTTTCATATATTTCTATTAGAGTATAAATTTAAAAAATGTTACTTTTTATTGAAGGAACTTTTGATCCAGATGATCAACTGTCTTCAATTTTTTTGTATTACTTTTAAATGCAATTTAAAATAATCTTTAATTTTTTCAAATAATTCTTAACATATTACATTTGCACCTTACACCTCCTTAAAGCTTATATGTATTTTACACATAAAACACACACACACGCGCGCGCGCGCGCGCTATTTTCCAGAAGATTCTCAAATATAATCATGATCTTGCATTAGATAATAGTATGCGTGGATAAGTCAATAAATAATCTTAATTTTAAGCACTTTAATTGATTAAGGTCAAAATTAAAATTAGTTTACTTATTGACTTTCATACATTTTATTTTGTTCTGAGCATAAATTGATTTTGAAATATTTATGTGAAATTAAATACGATAATTTTATTTATATTTAATGTATATATAATATTACGATACAAATTGAATGATCACATTTACTGACGTAACGATAATAAATAATAATAGATGGGATGTAATTCGAAGTTGTCAGCTCGCGTAGAAAATCGAATTCATTTGCCCTATTTCTTTTTTCCCGATTTTTGCTTTACATTCATCGTAAAACAGATTATGCAATTGCGTCAAGAAAAATATTGCACAGTATGCACGTCATCCATTCTTGCATTACTACGTTCCATCGTCCGCGTGTCAATGCGTACGCAACAGGTCGACAAATACAACTTTTCAAATCAACGCTGCATGTTATAAATATTAATGAAATCATAAAACCAATATCATGTCACACGACAAACGAACCGCATCAAAGATGAACGCACATATATAAAGTTGTATTTCTAACACAAATAATAATCCTATTCTCTTTTAATGAAATATCGCATGATGTTTTCATTATGAAATGCAAGCCTTAATATCTCCATAGTCTTAATATCTCCATAATATCTATTATTATAGACATTATAGAATGGATGTTAAGTATTCTAAAAAATTTTAAAAGATGATTTATACAAATTCAAGACGAAAATCTTTATATGACGATATAAACATGTGTCTGAAATGGCTTTAGTTTCAAAGATATAGGGTGCCAAAGTTGAAGGAAAAATTTCATTTTTTTTCCAAAAGTTTTAGAAATCATTCGGATTATTTTGATGAAACTTTGTATTATATATTAAAATTTTACCGAAAAAATTTAAGTGGTTTCTAAAATTTTTGGAAATTTTTTTTTTGACACCCTGCTTTTTTGAATCCATTTCGAACATATTGTCATATAAAGTTTTCATCTTGAATTTTGTGAAGAATATATTACATCTTAGAATCTTTTAGAGTAATTGATATTCATACTATTTTTATTTACGTACAACGTATGCAATATCTTGCAACGTGATAGGAAAGAATGTTTATGCGATTTACACCATTTTATGCATCCTTTATTGATGCTATAGAGCGTAAAAGATAAAGCATGTTAGCCAAGACATACGTTTCAATCTGCCTCGATACGAGTCTACTACACGACATAAGACTTTTATTACCGCACGCGCGTTTTCTCCATAAACACCAAAATGCAATATCTCGAGTGTTCGAATAAAAGCGCAACGAGCGCAACTTAGATACATCCGCCGGAAATTGTTTGAAAGTTCATTTTACAGCGTGCATTAAGATATGCCGACGTTACCGCACCAGTAAACTACCGATGCACATATTGCGCCCCGGCATAATGTTGTCATGAAAGTCAGTCTTGTTTCGTTCGTCGTACAACTTCAGAGACTACAGCTGACGAATCATAAAAGCTCTCGCTTCCATTCTCCTTTCGCTTTCCCTGTCCCTCTTTTCTCTTCTCCTCGTATCCAGTATGTAACCAGCGTTTGCATTGTTTGAATTTTCCTCGAAACTGCACACTCGACTTTTTTTGTTCTTTGTAGTGTTATCTCACTCTGTCATCTCGACATAGTATGCATCCAATTTTTTATATTTTAGTTTTTTGTAGTTTTTATTAATTGTG
>NW_017259509.1:56997-64466 GCF_001594045.1 Atta colombica | reverse complement strand
CTCTCTCTCTCTCTCTCTCTCTCTCTCTCTCTCTCTCTCTCTCTCTCTCTCTCTCTCTCTTAGTGAAAAATATTTAATTCTCCGTCTGCAATCATATTTTTACTCCCATTCATTCCAAGTTTTTTTTACTATTTTAGGCTTTTAAAAAACGTGAAAAAGTTACTTTTCAACATCCTTGTTATATTACTAAATAGTTTTTTAACAAGATAGAAAGTATTAACTAAACTCCGCGCCCTCTTTTATTTCGGAGAAATTTCAGAGTGAAATTTGCTTCTGGCAAAAGAAATTCAGATTGCGGATGAATTGTTAATGACGTTGAGTGATGGTTTTCACATATACATTTTTAATATTAAAATATGTTAAATTATTTTAGAAGAAATAAATTAATTATGATATACTCCATGTGTGAATTAGGGTCTTCAAAAATACGTTCGCTTCTTATTTCTCTTTGTGTTTTCCCATTCTTTTATGTCTCCTCTTTTCTTTCCTGATTCAAATATTGCGCTTTCTCTTGTATCCTTCTTCTCTTGTTTCTTTATTAATAAGAATCCTTATTACTTTTCCTGAAGTTATATCGAATCTTTGTTGCTACATGGGAATTTTTTTCATTGTTAAGTGACAATGTCGCGATTGGTATACACATGTTTAACGTTGTGATCAATACGGAAACGGTTGAGAAATATTACACTACATGTAAATAAATGCTTTTCAAATAAAAGAACTCGATGTGAATGCATTCTACTCTTTCATATTCTCTCTCTCTCTCTCTCTCTCTCTCTCTCTCTCTCTTTCATTTTACTCTCTCTCTCTCTTTTCTATTTTTTATTTAACTTGGCACACGTGCGAGACCGATTTGTTCGACGCCGTTATCTTCCGTGGACCAAATATAGGAGAAATATATTGCCTAGTATGTAAGTAAATAACTCCGTGATGTGACGAAGGACTGTCAATTTAAGCAAGAGATAATCGTAAATCGACTGCAAAGTCATTTGGCGTTGGTATAACGATGCTTTCGCCGGCGACGGATGCTAAATATTCTGTTTCGTTATCGTTAAAATCGTTTTTCATATAAAATAGCCGTACGACGTCGCGTCGTAACGACTGCTGCTACAGAATTTATCCCCTTGTCCTGATATTTACGACAACACAGCTCGTTTAAAAAGTAATATTCTGTGTTAACGAAGCATCGCGATTTGTCAGAAGACAGTATGGATATATTTTAAATTTTAAACTAAAAGGACGAGAACAAATATCTGAAAATTTTTCTGCGTTCGTGACAACTTCTCGACCTTAATCTTGCTTGAAAGGTCTTATCTGACAAGCGGTAGGGTTAAAAATCGAAGTGAAATTTTGACTGCCAGGCGTATCGAACAATCGCCTTACTCAATTTTTCATCATTCTTGTCGATGAACGGCACGTAATTCCGTGGGGGCAACGTGACCAAGCGTAATTTCATCGAGCTTTCCATTCTTCTACTCCCTACCGCCATCTTCTATTTTCCTCTTTACTACACGATTTTCCGCGGGATATAAAGTCGAAAGCTTAGAACTAATGGACAACGTAATAAGTTTAGCTATTGTATAATCGCCGCTAATGGCAGGAACGTGCAGTGGTACTTTGACAACAGATCTGTCCAAAGGGAAAGACAAATGCCTCTTAAAAGGTTCCTTTTACTAGCGCATAGCTTGCTACCAAGAGAATACTTAACAAAAGAAAAGATTATATGATTATGAAAGTTAATAATAATAGTTGAAATATCTCTAACTTTATTAAATTCTCACATTAAATACTTTTTAAACTTCTTAGGTTAAATTTCTGAATATGTAATTGAGGGAATGGGCGGAATAGAGGCATTCTACTCAGGCCCTTTTTCCAGAGATTAGCTTTTTTATACATTATTAATTAACTATTTTATATATTATTGATTAACTATTTTATATAATATTGATTGTAATAGAGAAGTATTGTAACATGTAACTTATTAAAGACATTACATAAATTCATTTGATACTGTACCCATTTTTATGTATAATTAAAAAAATAATAACTTAACAAGTTATTTTAATTCTTATTTTATAAGAATTGAAATCAAAATTTGGTAATTAACTTTTTTATTCCGCCTATCTCCTCAATTAAAGTACGTTGTAATTTGTATCCTTTAGTCAGAAAGTATTTTTTTCAATCGACTGTAATCAGTACGTTTTCATCGATAAATATAACGTGCAATTGAAAGACGTCGCAGCACGGAAAAAGTAAATCGTGAAAAGGTAAAGCGCCTTTGAAAGAACCTTTTTACAAGTAGCCACAAAGAGGATCGTGGAAATGACGAAAATAGACATGACAAGAGGAAAGAAGTCTAAACGATGAATTTCATCCATGCGCTATCGTGCAGTTTTATTCAGCGGAGTTTGTTTGCGCAGCTGATTGCCTCAGTAGCAGCGAGGAGTAACGAGAGTGAACTTAAGCGATCAATTAAAAATGTAAACTCGTCTAATTGCGATGTTAAATGGCGTATCACTGCCAGCGAGAACGGCCGCGATCCAACGAATCACTCTCGTCTCTTCTTGATTGCGCGAGAAGCGAATCCACGTCTCGACACTTTTACAGAGTTGAAAGTCAGAAGTTGGTAGCGAACGGAAAAAAAATGAGACACCATCCTGCGAAAGTTGGAAACGAGCGAAGCGTGCGTGCTTAACATCGAGTTTAATTGCCGATTTAAGTGCGCACGAAAAGAATATTTAGCATCGCTTTTTAAGCATTTACAGCGACGACGAGAATGTTTGCTAATTAGTTTGAACAGGATATATATGAAGGTTTCAATGGTAAAAACGATATTTCGCGGATTATCAATTAAAATAATCATGTTAAACTAATTTGACGATTCATGATCCTTATTTTTAAAAAGGAACATAAAACAAAATTTTATGGAGGAAATAAAATTAACTTTTTATCATATTATTGAATGAAAAAGCAGTAAGTCGATAATATTTTTTAACATAGTTATCTTTAATAAACTAAATAATACATTGACATAATAAATAATTTAATTTTTTTAGTTAATTTTATTAAACTTGAAATAAAAATTTTTGAAGATACGTTATGTTTAATCAGACATTCAAATATAAACCTTTTGACAATCAAAAAAGAAAAAATAATGAATTACATAAAAGCAATATAATAACAATAAGTGATGCACAATATAAATAATCATTATTTTAATTTGTTTTGTAATATTCGGATTAACGCGGGAATAGTAACCTAATTTTTTTACATAAATAATTACTTAGGATACTTTTACTCCTATAATTATTATTATTAGATATTATTGATAATAGGAATGCATCGGATGTTTAGGAAGGATCTCTGAATATCTGATTTCTGGCAATATATCTGGTCAAAACTTTATATTGAAATGGTACGAATACCTGAAAATTATATTATTTTATATTATCACTGATATATTTCTAAAAAATGTATAGTAAAAGTTTTCAACAAGTATTCGTACCATTATGCACGCCATTTAGTATAAAGTTTCAACCGGATATATTACCAGTTAGAAATCAGATATGTGGTAATTCTTCCCGAATTTCTGGTTTATCTCTAATTAATAATACATACATTATTGATTGTTTTCCATTATTTTTTTATAACATTATGGTATAAATTTAATCATAATTTTTTGAATAAAATAAGTAGAAACCAAATAAATATTAAACGGATGAGTATATGAAGTAGCTTATTATGACAGTTTTTCTAAAAAAATTAACATTTTAATATATTAATACAAAGTTTTTTTTTCATAGATTTTCAACGGAATCGCATAAAAATAATTTGTAAAGAATAGTTTTAAAAAAAGTGAAAAAATACATCAAACAATATCCATATTATACAACAAAAAAAAATATTTTCCCAAATATTTTTCTACAATTCAAATTTTTTCGCCGCGAGGATATAAAAACAACCTAGATGACCACTCCCTATTAAATTTGAAAGCGAATACAAGATCTCATGATACATTCAATATTTTTTTTTATGATAGATATCCTAGTTGATAGAGATAATTAGTTTCGTTGTAATTAGCGATAAGCGATGATTTAATACGATCGTTGAGAGGAAATTCGAAAAAGATCCGAAAGAAATACGCGGTGATGCGTACGGCAGGGGGTAGATTATGGCTATGTGGCGGAGAGTGTGAACGCGGCCGGAATAGATCGCATAAATTACAGACCAGCCGTGGAACGCGCGACATAACGAGATAATTAATACACGGACGACTGTTCAGGCGAGAGAGATGGAGAGTGGAATGAAACGTTGATGAGGGGAAAGGGATAGAGACAGAGAGAGGGAGAGAGAAAGAGGAAGTGAGCAATGATACGTGCGTGTATGAGTGTATATGTCACCACCCTTTCTGTACTGGACAACGCGTATCCGCGCCAGAATGCATTTACCTACTGTTTCGTTGCTTCTAATGGCCGCTATTCGCCACCCCGTATATTGTCCGCGAGGGTCGGTCGACATCTCTTTTGTTTCACGCTCCCGTTGCATGCCGGATGAGGAACGATCGTCCGGACGTTCGATCGCACGATCACGATTTGTGAGTTCGTGAACATGGATAAATTAACGCTGAGGAAGAAGAATCGTTGAGAAGTGAAGTTCAAGAAGAACTATTATCCGTTATCTGTGTAAATAAAAGATCAGAAACTCTATCTCACTTTCTCTATATGTATGTGTCTTCTAAAAGGAAGTAAAAGTTTCTCTTTCTCAATCTGCAGTTTGTGCCAGTAATATCGATTAATCCATAAAAGATAACTCGTGATCCTAAAGTCTTGGCTTACTCGCCAAAATTACGTAAAGTTTTTCTGATATTGGAAGAAGAATCGGTGAATAAATTTTTATCGCGCGGCGAGAATGTTTCTTATAAGTTGATGTATAAAAGAGAGATAGAAAAAGCGGATAGGTGTATGTGTGTGTGTATATATGTACCTGTATCTACAAATCTAACGGACGGTAAAACCACGGCTTTGAAATGTCAATATAGTCTGTATGAATTCATGCATTTATAACTTGGTAACTTCTGACACTATAAATCTACGTATCTACGGATCTGGCGAAATCTGTGAATCTACGAAGCTATGAATCTCCCACAAAGCACTCGTACCAATATAGCCCGTTTGAAGGATCTTCCGTTTTCAACGTAATAATCCCTCATTCTGAAAGCGGACGGGGATGAGCTAGCTAACTTCGAGTGGCAAGTAAGCTTTTGGGTGTCGAAAGCATTAAAAGCGCACTTGGGATCGTTTTTGCTTTGCGCGTCCCAGTCGCGTCATCATCGTCGGAAATTCCCAAAAGTTTTTCCCACTCGCACTCACGTTTTGCGCCCTGGTTAGCAAACTGCTTCAAGGCGAAGCTTTAACTACGAGAAACGTCAGTCGCGAGTTTTTCCTCGTCTTTTTCCTGCGAGATTTTCTCACTATAGGTGGTTCCCTCGTGTCATTGTCGAACCGGACGGAACCGAATCGACTCAGGGTGATTTTCATCAACGACAATTGTTCGTATTCCTTCGTCGGAAAGTTGCCGGCTGCCCGCTCGCTTTTCCCGAAGTCGAATAATTTACTTCCCGCGGTGCCGGCACTACGCCCACCCCGGACTTCCGCATAAATTCACCCTCGTGCCGCTAAATCGTGACCGTGCGAACTTAGAAACACGGCTACGCGGCTTATTATCTCGAGAAGACAAACGCGCGGCCAATAAATCGACGCGGCAAGATCGCAGGCTCCCGTGCCGCATCGTTCTGTGAAACGAAGATCAAAACTAAAAAGAGACTTCACGAATACCGAAGATATAAATTCTAAGAAAGGAATTACCTCGCTAAATGACTTTTTATTAACTTCTAGGAAAATGATTAGAAATGTCGATTTATCTATATGACTAAAGATCAGAGTCCGAACTTTGCCGAAACTGAACCGAAATATTCGGCTACATGTGAATTTTAACCGAAACCGAAATCAAAATTAAAAAATAGGAATTCTATAAAAGCCATGTGTATAGACATACCATATATATTATACATTTTTTCATAGATATCATAATTTATTTTAACAATAATTAAAAATCGAAATTTTAGTTGTATTAATTTTAGCCAAAGAATATAAGTATTTCTTCTTCATAAACATCATAATTTAATTATGAAATAATAATTATATTACAATTAATATTATAAATTATTATAAATTACAATTAATATTTATGGAGAAGAGCTACGGTTTCAATCGAAATTGATACGTAGTGAGTATTTAGTTTCGGCAGAAGCTTCGGATTCTATTAAAAACATTCTAATAAAAGTCATGAAACGTTCTCACAGGAAGAAATATATAAATATCTATTAAAAATTCTAATTTTTATAGAATTGCCAGGTCTATTATAAGGAAACACAATTTATTTATATAAAATTTACTTTCACTTCTAAATTTTTTGCAATGAAATCTCACTCCAAGAAAATGAAAATACAACCTCGAAAAAAAGTGAAAATATTTCACTTCTTGAAAAAGAGTGATAATTTTTCAAGAAATGAAGAGAGATTATATTTTCACTTTGTTGAAGTGAGATTTCACTGCAAGAAATTTAAAGTGTTGCTTTTCTAGTAAATGAACTATCGTATAGTCATGTGAGGTATTTTTTACATTTTGTAAAATAAATTTATAAATTATTATACATCTCAATAGAATTTATTATATCGACGAATATCTTTTAGCCTTAACATTGACAAAAAAAACAAATTTATTTTACTACGCGATAAAAAATAAATGTATAAAGTCTTAAGAATTGTTTGTACAATCATGAGAATAGTATGATTTATTTTATTGTGTGTAGATATAATATTTTGGAAGTATAATATTTTTAACTTCCATGTGAAAATGTAAATTAATTCATTTTTATAGTTATTTTGAAAGTAAACAATGTCCATATTAATATATGCATTTAATAACTAATAAACTAAATTTGAATACATTTAATACAAATGTAATACATTTTCTTGAGTTAAATTATTTTTCATTATTGTAGTTAAATTAATGACATATTAAATAGGAATAATGGAGTCTTATAGAAATGATTAAATATAACTTAAATTGGGTATAAATTGACATTTCGAATTTAATACAAACTTCGAAGAATACTCTTCGAAGAAAAACTATTATTGATAGTGCATCGTATAAAGTTTCGTCTCTTCGTCGATCATTCCCGACGCAATCTGGGAGTCATACCTCTCTCGCTTCTATCAAGAGTGTGTACATTCTATTGTCCGAAGGTATGCGACACTTCGGCGAAAAGGAATGAAATCGATTAAAGCGCAGCAGTCTCGTGTCAGACCTGGAATGCGATCTTGTCACTGAGTAAATGATACCGCGTATCTTTCTCACTCGCTTCCGCTACGAAGTCCACTAAAAGTGGACTTAAGCTTTAACTCAGAT
>NW_017259509.1:56190-56897 GCF_001594045.1 Atta colombica | reverse complement strand
AGATATCGTGTGATGAAAAAGGTTATAATGTTGTACAGAGATATATATATATATATATATATATATACATGGTAGCTTCTCGGTCCATGACCCTCGACATATCGCCATAACGGAGCAATCGCGGCGCGAATCGATAGATATTTATTGCCTCCGATACGGCAATAAATCGTAACCGCTGACCGAAGTCAAAATACTTCTGTGATTCTCTTACATCTTTCATCGCGAGAAAAATAAAAAGATTTCGCCCGCAATAAGTCTCCTCGTATAAAGTCTCCCGAAATCGTATTCTGCCCACCATTCGAAATCAGTAATAACGCGAATAAAATAAAAATGAGATTAATAACGCTTTCAAAAATTCAACAGCGAAATTTCTAATTCCGCTGACGTAAACGTATATGAACGGTAAGTAAAGCGATCACGATTTGTGACAATAAATCACATTTACTGAGCGCATCGAGAATTTATTCGGCGAAATCGTGTTTGTGTATTTTTATCAACAATAACCTTCGCACTGCGCGATGAAATGCTGAACGGCAAACGGACTCGTAATTCGAATTTGTCGATATGAAAATTAAATAAAACCGTATGTAAAAGCTATAATAGATTCGTATTGGTATTCCATAAGCAATACGTGCAGGTGATAGTCTACTGAAGCAAGCAAATGGAAGCCTATTTTTTGCATACACACACATATATATATATATATA
>NW_017259509.1:20483-55746 GCF_001594045.1 Atta colombica | reverse complement strand
ATTAGAAACTATCAACGTTCGGTACACGATTTTTATTAATAATAGTAAACGATATATTAATGAATAATGATAATTATAAAATATAATGATGATAATGATGATAATAATAAATAGTAATATCTGCACAATTATGCAAACAAAAATGTTTATATTATTGGATTATTTTTATTGCTTCATCTTTGTCGATTCAATGAGAAAATACCATTGATTTCGGCCACTGTGTATTCCTGACAACTGAAAAAGCATTTTATATCAGAGATCGGCCGGATTTATTATGTTTCTAACTTTAACAATGTCCAAGAAAACTTGTCTATCGGTTGTGTGCGACTTTAACCGAGTTCGAAACGAATTCGAGCTGCAGCGCGACAGATACATATACTGAGAACTCAATCTGCCTCGCGCGATTCGGCTCGCCTGAACGGAACTTCACCGGTTTATTGGTTCACCATACGAGGATTTCGTGAAGAATAAAATAAATGTACCAAGAACCTGCCGTCGCAAAGTGATAAGTCGATTCACCAGATATACTTCCGGCATTGCGTATCCGACTAGATCAACATTTGCCAACCTCTTTCGATATGTGAAGCTCTTATAGCACGTATATCTCTTAGATAGTAGAAGAATGACCGTCGCATTTGTATTATTTTAATATATTTTAAAAATCGATATCAAATCGAGTGTGTAATATTGTTATTTCTAAAAAAATTGCGTCAATCCTAGGATCAATTTTCTGTAAAAAGAAATTTGAAGTAGCCGTCAATTTCTTATGATGAACTTGAAACAATAGAAACATCGAGAAAATACTGTTGATTATTACTGCAATATTCTGCTAAGACATGTCGGTATTTCTATAACGCCAAACGTTCATTATTACGTTCATTATACGTTTAAAATTATCTTATTACCCGATGGATGAAAAGTCAGTCAAAAAACAAAATAACATAAGGAATAATCTCTGAACAAAATTACAGATATTATTACTTTGCTAACATTTTTATTCCAATTAAACAATTAAAATTCTGAAAGTAGGGATTATCCGGATTATTTTTAGAAAATTTTAACGAGAAAAAAACTTAAATTTAATATAAAAATTATATTAATTAATTAGCAAGAAATTCATATATGAAATGTATGAATAAATGTATGAATAAAAATAATTTTAAATGAAAAATTTTTTTCTGCTATTGTACGTAAATTTCTTTCTTCATCTAACGTCAGTGTATCATTTACAACAGTCTGAATAACATGTGTCACACAATAAAACAAGTTACACCCACTTGAACTTACTACTTGCAAGCATCTCAAGTCACTTTGACGTTAAGCAGCTTAAACGGTTGATACATCCGTGTACGCCGTTTCGTACATCGGATTAGCTGCATCTAAGAGCTCCTTGTTCCTACGCGCTGTAAATTGGAATCTGTTCTCTACTGCTATACTAGCACTCAGACCCGACACAATTTCTCCTTATACTGGTGAATAGCAAGCACGCGCATGAACAACCTGGAGACAAAGCTACAACGAAGATCGTGAAATTCGTAATCTTGGAGAGAGGCGCGGTATTGCATATCTCTGTGCAATAATATTAGTTATAACGAAAATGCGGTTAATGAAGTTTGATAATAATTACATAAAAGTAGCATCATGCGTTAGTAACTAGCTCTTAATTGGAAATATAGAGATGCTTTCTTGTAATCAGTGTTTTCTTAGCAATTGTGGAATCCGATTACTTTATTACTTTGAGAATATTCTGTAAAAATAATCCGGATAATCCCTGCTTTCAGAATTTTAATTATTTAATTGGAATAAAAATGTTAGCAAAAATAATAATATCTGTAATTTTGTTCAGAGATTATTCCTCATATTATTTTGTTTTTTGACTGACTTTTCATCCATCGGGTAATAAGATAATTTTAACGAAACAGAAACCTAAAAAGTTACTGTTGCTTCAATGTGTACCTAATTGCACCTGCGTTACAACTGTCAGATACATAAACACAGCCGGCTGGCGCTAATGGAAGTTCAACGTGGCAAATAATCGATTCCAGTTTGCGCAACATTACGATGATGTAGATTACGCGAATAATTCTCAGTTCAGTTACGTATCATCGTTGGCCGGCGTACTTGCCAGGATAATTACTTCGCGCAATTTGTGCTCTCGTTTACGATAACAATGATATTAAATTAATGCATTTGTATGGTAAAGAGGTAATAATTATATGTGTCATCATTTCATTTGCATTGTATAAAATTAATAAAAAAGCAGCAAAAGAAAAAGGAAGTATCTTTATTTCTTAATTTTTATATTTCTTAACTTTAATGTTGTATTTTTTAATAAAAATTAAACATTTGTAAATATCTAATGCATTGGATCTTCAGAATTTCTTCGAATCTAATTGAATTCAATTTGATTATTCGATAATTTTAAGATTATAAATAATATCACACAAAATTTGGCTGTTTAAGTATAATATTATATTATTAATATCTATATTAAAAAAATTGATTATTCAATATATTATACACGTAAAATTTTAACGAGAAAAAAACCTAAATTTAATATAAAAATTATATTTAATAATTTAATAATTAATTAGCAAGAAATTCATATATGAAATGTATGAATAAATGTATGAATAAAAATAATTTTAAATGAAAAATTTTTTTCTGCTATTGTACGTAAATTTCTTTCTATAAGGAAGAGAAAATTGAAAACCGACTTGTATTACTCATGAAATATGACGATGAATTAACGGTAAATTTAAGTTTGCGTGTTGCGTACAAAAACTTCGAAGAAATACAATCGTTTCCTCCTTGCTCCGTACAAAATACCATCGTAGACTATCGATTTAGAACAGCGTAAACACCATGTAGGAGACAGTAGGAAACGAGAGATAGATATGCCGCCGGGTCACAAAGAAACTAATCTCCAATACAGCGTAATGTAAAGGTAATGGCCTTTCGAGGTGGAAAAAAAACGACCTGTCAGAATACGGTCAGCGCATCTTTTGCATCACAAACGGCGATCTTTCAGTAAAACTTGGTCAGACCTTATCGAAACCTCGTAAAAGACTTTTCGGTAAGACGTGGACGACATGGAAAAGCTATCGCTTTAAGCATGACTCATACGATCCGTAGAATGTGAAATGTAGTTTCTTATTAAGATATAAGCTCCATTCGTGAAGAAGATCTGTTTTCAATTTATTTAATTATTATTTAATGTGCTCTTCAAATAAATATTTTTTAATTTTAAAAAGTGCTAATAAAATTCCTATAATATATTAGCCTAAATTAAATACAAGGATAATATTATACGATAAAATATTTATTTTTGTCTGTATTTGCACAGTTCCATTTTGAAAATATAAAATTGGATTATAATTAAGAAGAGAAAAAAAGTGCACTTTTTTTAGTAGTGTCAATATAAAAAAAAAGTTGTGAAGATTTACTAACCTTTTCTAATTTTGAGCATATTCGAAACATCAACTTGCATGATATAGCATCAATGATATCTAATATAGCAACAGGAAGCAATATTGCAAGAATTTCCTTGATGAACTTCCTTTGCAGAAATTTTCGATAGTTGACAAATTTCCCTCATACATCAAATTGACAATCATATAATTATTTCTTTAAGTAATAAAATTTTTTATGAAAGTTTAGTAAAATTTCTACTTAGTAAAATATTTGATGAAAAAGTACTTATAATAAAAATTCGTTTCCATATAATATTACGGACATAAATCAAGGCTTATTAAATTATGATAAACCGATTATGTAAATATTATATTGCGTTTGATTAAATATTATATTGCATGATTAATTGTGTCATACTGACTACATTTATAATTCATTAACCGTACAAAATTATGTGTCGACCGCTTGCTTGATATCAGCGTTTCAGAAATAGTATTGTGACGTTGGTACGAAAGTTGGTCATATAGATGATATGCCTACGAATGTCCTTTTTATCGCTTTGCAAGGCCAAGCTACGCATCTTTTTCAAATTCGACACATCCATTTTACCTATTGCGATAGAATCGAGACATGGTTCTATGACTCGGAATGACAGCTCCGCAAGAATGCGCCCGGTCATCGCAATGTGATATAAAATCCGAACGGCTAACCGTGACGAGGAGAATTCTCTCGATGAAAGGTGTGCTGTGTGACTTATCGATCGAACATCATCGAGGTGCACCGTCGACGTTTTTTTAGAGCGTCTCTTTATGCAGATGATGCATCGATGCAATCGCAAATCGATATTTACTATTAAAAGTAATTTATTATGAATTAAAAAATATATAATTTATAATAAAAAGATACACAGCATAAAAACATTTTATATTTGTGTCAAAACCGATCAAGTCCTTGTTAAAACTTTGTATTAAATTGGTATTCAATATTTCTTAGTTTCAAAATAATGTAATTTAGCCAAGTGATTAAATGATATAAAAATAATATATTTTGAAACATTGAAATCCTGAGATAAGTGAATAAAATACATGTTAATTTAACATACTATAATTACTAATTTTACTGAAAAAAAAATATGCTTCCACAATTTGTAGCAAATTGTGTCATATTTTTATATTAATTATTGTTTACATGATATTATTTTCTGACATTTTCATTTTGTTTTTGTTAATTAAAAAGTAACACAAAAATTTAAATGGACCGTTTGAGACACATGAAATGTGTTAAATTTAATACAAATTTTCCAACTATGTAAAGAATTAAATAATATGCAATTTTATGATGCTAAAATCACAGGAAACTACGAAGATACTGCTAAAATATTATCAAACTATTAAAACTTGCTCATAAAAAGAATAACTACTATTTATTTTTTGCAGTTATAAATATACGTTGAATACATTGTATTCTTATGAATATTTCTAATATGTAATTAAAAAAAATATTTTTTTAATGCAACTATTATAAAACCGCTTGTAAATAATTTGTCGTTTTATCAATTATCGATGCTTTTAATCAGACACCGTTGCACCAGCAATAACGCTGTATCTGTGGTTGTTATCAATGTCTGTGGTTCGTTATCAATTTTTTTCACTTAATCACACACCTTTTATTACATCGTGAGATAGCTTTATCGAGCAGTTCGACGCAACACGTGTAAACTCGCGTAAACGAACGATGATTAAAACTGTCTCTCGCCGATTTATTTTTCCCGCATGCTGTTGTTTTATGTGTTTGTGTCTCGCCATATCCTGTAAAATTACATTTACACTTCGTGATCACAAAATCTCTCGTGATGGATAATCGCGTATTTTTCGAGAAGCAGATATGACGATGCTTTATCAAGCGCATATACACAGATACGTGCAAATATGTTCTTAAACTTCGTGATCCTTCTTGAGCGATCTTTAATCGATATTTAAGTTACTTGATACTCTTGGAACTCCGATCACATCATTGTTGAACTCAAAATTGCTTTCTGTTGCAGAAGCGCGAGCCAGAATACTCGGCCAGGCTGACATCTACGTGAAGACCGGAAGTCTTTTGACGTTGACGTGTGTCATGTCGCAAGGTCCCCACGATCTGGGAACGGTAGCTTGGTATCGAGGAAG
This sequence comes from Atta colombica, assembly GCF_001594045.1. Classification (NCBI taxonomy): domain Eukaryota; kingdom Metazoa; phylum Arthropoda; class Insecta; order Hymenoptera; family Formicidae; genus Atta; species Atta colombica. The sequence goes on along the minus strand of NW_017259509.1, from coordinate 50,164 downwards.
TCAGGCGGTGGTGACATCATCGCGATCAGAAAACGACATCGAAATGGAGCCTCGTATAACCGTCGAGACGGAATGGAGTGATGCCCTCACGTCGAAGTAAGAATGAATGATTAAGCAATTTATTTTCTAAAGAATTATTATACTTAACTTGATTGGAAACTATCATTTTTAATTACAATAATTACACTCTAAATTTCTTACAGTGAGAAATCTTACTCCAAAAAAGTGAAAATGTAACCATCCTTGAAACAAAAGTGAAAATATTTCACTTCTTGAAAAAGAGAAACTTTTCACTCTTTTTAAAATGAATTTTTACTTCAAAAGAGTGAAATCTCACTCCAAAAAAAAGTGAGATTTTAGTCTAAAAGGAGTAAAAATTGTCATGTTGTTTTTTTCAAGAAGTGAAATATTTTCACTTTCTTTAAAGGATTGCATTTTCACTCTCTTGGAGAGTGAGATTTCACTGCAAGAAATTTAAAGTATAATAAAATTTCGCTTTGCGAAATAGAGAAAAATATATGCTGTACTACAGAAAAAAAAGCAGACAAAAATTTGTCGATATGATCAATCAATTCATAAATAAATCTCGTATATACGATTGTGTATCTCTCTCGCGACAGTGTATGCAATTATTTCTATTTTAAATATCAAAAACTTAATTAATTCGTAAATTGTTTGCACGCTGAACAAAATAGAAAAAAAGCTCGTCATGCTTGTCGCACATTTCAGTGTCACCACTTCCGCACAGAGGAAACTTTCATAAACGTGTGCACCCATGTGATATTGTTATACAAAGTGCTATTTAATTTTTTACACCGACTCCAGTCAGGCGGATACATCGAATAAATAAAAAATAAGGATCACACGTTCCATATATTTGCGGCCGTCATATTTTAACGCAGTTTAAATATTTCAATTTTTGTCACAGCATCACTGGTGCGTTTTAAAAGCTGGATTCTACAACGCGACCAGGCGGGTGTTACGCCCTGAACGATATGCACGTCGCAATTTTGTAAAATTGTTCAGCCAAGGACTTGCAACGCGATAACGCACTTACTCCGCGTTAAAATAAACTCGACCAACGAACAGTTGAAAAACGTCATGAAGTATTAAAATGTAATATCAATCACATTCAGTTCAGTCACTTTTTTCTTACGGCTTTATCAAGCGCGGTCAATATTCGTCAAGCGCGATTGGTTTCAGTCGTTCCTCGTCAAAGTATTTTTTTTTCTCGACAATCCTTTCATTGAAGCGTCGCGTGTATAATATTTCATCGCACCCGCTGTAACCATATCTTTTTCGAGCTGCCGGCAAAATAAATAAATGGTCTTCCGCTTATCCCCTCCCGCGCCCAGGGGAAATAATGAGAAATAATGGCGTGCTGGGGTGGTTGTCCCGCCGGTCCTACACGTCGTCGTGGCTCTTTGAAAAACTGATCCCACGCTCAAATTAATTTATTTCGAGATACCCATGGCTTCACAGGACTGTAACTACCTTAAAAATATGCGATACGTATACCGTCAAAGCATTCGTTGGTAACAATGATGACAGAAATTTTATTCTATCCATTAAAATGTACAATTCGTTTATGCGCTGTATATAATATGAATGTTAATTCAATATTGCTGTAAATTCAAATCTTGTTGTAATTTTTAAAACATTTATAGATATTACTAATGTTATATAATTATTTAACATAAAATAGCAACGTAGATATACGACGAAATTTAATATTTAAAATTTCTTCTTTTTTTTCTTCTTTTTATGTTAGGTCTCTGTGTTACATCTCTCTTACTATATACTTATGGTATATACGCGCGCTGATTATTCAATTGCCATAAATGTGTGGGTCCTACAATTTTAATACCGATTCTAAATAGTGAATTTTTCGATAAATGTTTCTGTAGGCGAGGATACTCTCGAGAAGTTGCCGACCTTTTCCGGGAGAAGACATGAGCATAAATATTTTGGTTTCCACCAGGATCGAACTACCTAGAACTTATCTGACATGATAGACCATTGCGCTATCTGCCATGCCATACTCGCGCTCATTTAAAATGTAATATTTACAATTTAATATTTAATATTTAAAATAAGATTTAAATATGTTGCATAAAGAATCATCTTCCTACTGTGCACATTTTTCTTACTTTTGAATGTAAAAAAAATATTTCAAGATTTTTACACTTGTAGAAAAAATTTTGCTGCTCTAAAAAAATGTACGTAGTTGCAGATCTGAAAATAATAATTTTATTGGAAAATAATTAAAATAAATCAAAATAATTATAAAAGAAACTCAAACATGATGAGCAATGCTGTAAAGTTTTGACATTTTAATCAGTTTGAACAACCTACATACCTAATTATTTAGTCCAACAAAATTATTTTCAAATCTGTGTATCTGTAATTAATGGGTCAATTCTAAATAGAATCGTAAGATCCATAACGTGTTCTCGTAAAACTTTTAAGAACTTATGACTGATCTATTTTAATTTTATACGTATGTATCGTACGATTATTCATAAATATCTACGATTTCTCATAAATTTTACGGCTAGTAAGAAGCTATCTGTAAAAATATTGTATAAAGTATAAGCATATAAAAATTCTTACAAGTTTTACAAGAATATGTTACAATCCTTACGATTCTGCTTAGAATTTAGGCATAAATCTTTAGATACTTTGGCAAAACCGTTCTTTTCGTATACAGACATACAAAAAAATGCATTTTAAAATACAAACATGAACTGCACATATTAATAAAAGTTTGGAAATAGGAAAAAACAGCCACTTATGTAATTGTTTACGTCTCATTTCTCTATTCAGAATTCAAGATAAAAGTATTTTATTGATATTATTTGATAGAAACCAGGAGAGGGTAGACATCGCGACGCTGACGGCGTCACATGACATCTGATTATTCTAATTGTCCCAGGCAGATCCGAGACAACAGGGTCTTTTGTCACGTGGCCCGCGCACCGTGAAGACGCATCGGACATGCCCCGCATTTCGGGCGACCTGGCTGTTCAGCCAGGTCGCTTATGTCGGTCCGAATATTGCGCCGCCGTCACTATCGTCGCCGTTGTGTCCACCGCGCGACGTCGCGCGTCCGTTTTTGGACGTGATTGACGATTGTCACGACGACGCCGTTACACATCGCGCGGGCAAATTTACGGGGCCGCAACTCAAGAAGCGAATTAATTGTCGCGCAGCTGTCGGTCCGCAACTTCCGTCATGCAAACGTCCGCTTACGGTAAATTCGATGGAACTGTCCGAAAGTACAGCGAGCGTTCCCATAATGATAATGTAACGTTGATGTTACATGATTGGTGGTACTTACATTTTCATACGCGATATGTTTGTTAAAATTAGATACATTTAATCCTAATCTAATGGTATTTACTCCAAAATTTCTGATAATGAAATAACTGATATTCGCGGATCTATACCTACTTTAAATTAATATACATATGTTTTTAAACTTAATATAATTGAATTTTTTTCATTTTGAAGGTCAAAGTATACGAGGAATAAAATTATTTAATTTAAAATTATATAAGGTTTTGAAAAACATTTATTATGTAAACAATTTTTCACAGTATAGTTAAAAAAATGTTCGTTTAATCAACATTCTGCAAATAAGGTTAAACATAAAAGAAATATCTGCAGTCTTCTGTTAAATTCTTTTAAATGAATACTTTCTCTATAAATTCGCGTTCCTTTTTAATTCGTGTCAAATTTAAATTTACGAATAGAATGAAATGCATGAGGAGTTTATATGAACATTATATTATCCGACAATAATATTCCCAGAATGTTTCCAGAATAAATATATTATTCACATTCATAAAGAGATATTCAAATTCCACATTAACGCGAGGAGTTAATCTACGAACCTGATTTTCAATCCTGGCACTGGTTTTAATCCTGAATTTCCATGCACGCGCATAAATCATTGGTGCTCTCGATAATATTAACATGTAACCGGATAACGTTTTATTCCGTCGTATCGAGATTATCTTTCCTTCTACCATGAAGATGGTAGTTCTCTGTCGAGGAGCTTAATCCAGCGTTGCTATACATTTTCATTACTCTCGAACTACATCGAGTCCACCGTTATGGCTCGTCGTCATACCATCTACTGGCATCGTAATAATTATTTCGTGGTACATCCAGTTCACGGAATTGCGGTAACCGCACGTGGAATAGCGTTACCGTAACCTTAAGCGGTGGTTATTGGTCCCACGAGTGCGATGCATTATATTGCGCGATGAAGCTAACTACTGAAATACGGGAAGTAAATGAATAATCGATAATCTATTGGGTGCGCTTCTTCACGTGACGTTATATATTGTGTAACAGATATCTCTGTTTTCTTCGTATATCTTACGTACCTGGCAAAACTATGCTGCTTATCTAAAAACGATAATTATAAACAATATGAATATTAGAATATGAATATAGAAATACACTAATGAGAATAATTAATGAAAGATAACAATTATTAATATTTGTAATCGACAATTTGTATACTGATGATATTAATTAAAACTTTTCTCAAACTTTTATATCTATCCTCTTCTTTCGCGTTCATTGAGAAAGACGCGTTAAGTTAAATCTCCACAATTCTTTCTTCCCCGGTATGTTTAAATTGAAAATTTAACAAAGATAATTATTGAACTAGAAACGATAAAAATGTGAAAACTTTTGAGTAGTTTTTTATTCGATTAACAAAGAATCGCGAGAGAATTCCCTCTTGATAGAATCATTTGGAGCCATATTCGAACCAGTTTTCCAGCTAGTTTTCCGTTAAATTAGCTGATTGTTGATTAACTTTTGCGTATCCGTGACTTTATCGCTCGTGCGTGTAATTACGTATTTATTCCTCTCGCGATTAGTGCAACGCAACTCAGTATACAAATTGTCGTACAGTTTATTAATGTCTCCGCGTCGAGTTTGGCTGCACTTTTCTCTCTGTACACTGAGAAAAAGAGTCTGATAATAACTATAAAATGTTGAATAAAATAATTCTGCCCAAATGTTTGATTAATATAATCAAAAATAATTTTATTTTTTTAAATATTTAATAGATGTTATCAAACATAACACCATCAATCGTCTCTTTTCTAGAGTGTTACGTATCGAGTGTTTAAATCGATATTCCATATTCATATTTGAGTAATTGCGTTCTCATCGCACTCGCAAAAGCCTTCCGCGATACACCACGAGAATTCGAGCTCGTTCCAATTTCTATTGGTCCGATCAATCTAATTTGTTACATAACAGTAACGAGTCTAACAAACAAAATGGAAAAAGAATGAAAAAAATTCTCTCCAACTTGCTCGATTATTACTGTTGAACGAGTTGATTGAAGTTTGGTTGAATGTAATGTAAATCTTCTAGTGAAAGAAATTGATGACTGTTACGATACACAGCTATAAAATTTATATCTGAAGACACTTTTACGACAAAGTAGTTAAATTCAAAATTTATAATTACAAAATTTTCCGATAAAATAATAGAAATTATTATTCTATAATATGTGATGAGTTTAATAACTCTTAACCGTCTTTAGATACCCAGCTTCTCCTTCCAATACTTTTTCAATGCTTTTTCTATTGTTTATATCTTTTTCATTACCAGAGGTACATACATTTGTTTAATTATGCTCCTTAATAGCAGCATTTTGATTGATAAAAAGTATTTTGTCATATGTTATTTTTATTTAAAAATTAAAATGGGTGAATGTAGAAGAAAGTCGCCGATACCGACATATCACTTTTGTTACAAAAGGTAAAAATAAAATTTTAAAATCATAAGTACAAACTGAAAAGTGTCTTCTATCAGATAATATAAACAGTTTTTATAATACTGTATGCAATTTTGCAATAATTAATTTTTTCGTAAGATGAGCATCTAACAAAATGAGCTATAAAATTGACACAGTAAGCAGTAATGCTATTCTTATTCTTTTTCTTTTAAAGAATTATCTGTATGAAGTACCTACAAGTGAATGTATATAAGATTTTCTAGAATCTTTTTACTTCGTTATAAAACATTTTTATTGAATTATATGCATATTTACTTTATGGTATTCTGCAAATATGTAACGCGATAGTTTTTCAAGTGTTTTTCCATATATATACGATTGCCTTCAGCTCCAGTAGAGCTATTTATCACTATAAACATTATAAAGATTAACATTATAAAGATTAAGTTAAGCTTACAGTCTGTTTTACAGACAGGTGTGGCCGTTTACGCTGCACCTCAATTTTAAATTTAAAATCGTACTATGGAAAAACTAAGAGAAAAAATAAAACTAATTTAGGAAACTACAACATTTAAAATGACATAATATTATCAATAATATATTTACTATTATTTAAACTACGCAACTTGCAAAAAAAAATTGTAAAAATTTTATTTTCGTAGAATTCGTAGAATTCGTTTTTTAGCTGATTTGGTATAAAAACAAACCACATATGAATTATGAGCTTGTACTTCTTTAATTAACTAAACTGATCACGATTTTATTTGTATTAATAAAGTGCAATAATTAATTTCTGAAAAAGAAGGGGATGTCACTTTAAAAGACCTATGTCAATATCGGTGACTTTCCTTTATTGCAGTCTGTTATTTTCGTAACGTTTTAAAATTAAATAATTATTATTTAATGATTTCATCATTATTTACATACTTAATTTTGTAGATATAGTATGTTTATTTTTATAAAATTATAAATTTCAGCTAAGTAAGTAATTAGAATTCTTATCTTTTTATTATTTTGTTTATCAATTATTATTTAGTAATCGTATAATCAATATGTTTTCGAAATGTGCAATTTTAGTACATTTATTACATTTATTACTAAAAATGTTTAATGTTATTTTTATTTTATATTGTGCAGTTTATTAATAATATAAAAATATCTCTAAATCGTATTTGAAGATCGTGCAAGTTATGAAATTTACGTCATGCATTTTGCCTTTGGCAAAAATATATGTATGCACTGTGCAGAGAGAACAAGTAATTGGATCGCTACCGCTATTAATGTCGTGGATAATTATTATTAAATTAACGCTAGTTTATTGTTAGTTAGTGTGTGTTATTAGTTATTTTATACGATCCTGTACTTTATACTATTCTGAAACTGTATGCCGCTAACGTACATGACATCAAAACAATTATGTAGAACATATACACAACGCAATTACGATCTTGATGAAAATTTTATAAATGCTTTTAAATATTCTATATTAACGTGAAATGAGAGAGAGAGAGAGAGAGAGATTTTATGATTACAGTAAGATTATGAAATAACAGTAGTTTATGAAATGAAGAAAATATGATAGATTTATAGTATAATTATGCACATTAATTCTCTAGAAATACATTTAATTCAACTAAATGTATATTTTATATAAATATATATCATTCCGCTATTAAAAATTTTATCGAATTTATATATAAAAATGTTTATATTTACAGTTAATCAGTCAATCAATTTTAGTTAGTTAGTTTGTATTTTATATTTGTATTTTATTTTCTAGAAAATTTTATATATTTTTATCTCTTGGAAAATGACTTTTCTTTGATAGCATACGAAGCGAAACGAAAGAAAATCCTTCACAAAGTAAGCTTCAAAGAGCTAGTTCCATACATGGCATCCCTAACGACCAAGTAGTAATTTTCTGACTCCGTATACGTCACTTCTTTCGTCGTATCTTGTCCTTTTTGGTTAAAATTAATACTCTCTAGTTTTAATTTAAGTCACATTTTTAATGAAGCCGATATGCGCAGATAAACTGTTCAGTAAAAGAAAAATGAAATAAAAAATCTTCACCTAGTTACTTAAATGCTCAACATTCATTATTAATACAATAAAATGCAAATTCATTCATATATAGTGTGTGTAAAAACGGTAAAGCTTCGTAGTATTTCTCTTATGACACTAAATGTTTTCTTCAAAAGCGGCATTTTTGTACTGTAAAAACAGCGCAGTCTTTAGAGAAATTTTTTATTTTTACATTTTAGGATAAAACCATTAGATGTGAATCAGGTACATATTCCGTATCACTTTTTATATTTAAATAATTATAATATTTTTCATTAAATGGTACATCCTACAATATTCTTTAGCATTTGTTTTAGCACTTTTAAATTGAATTTGTCAATTGAATTTAATTTATTAGAAACACACATTTTATTGATGTCATTAATTAAATTTATTATATATACTATATTATATACTATAATTAAATTTGCGAAATTAACTAACGTATCTTTAAAAATTCGTTCAAAGTATAATATCATAAAAATTGCTTTTTATCGTAGGAAGTAAAGCATAAGATTTCATGAAAAAAATCAACGTTGCTCAATTGAGATTAAATATGTCCGCGGGTGTTACTTAATCACTACTTATAATAATCGTTTTATTGTGTAAATTTATTATAAAAATATTTAAATACTTGTCAAATCTTACAAATGTTATTCTGAAAAGATTTATTTGTTTTAAGAATCAAAATAGAATATAAAATAATATAATATACATGTGTATATTCAAAGGTGTTATTATTCGTAATTTAACTGTTTTTTATTGCTAAATAAATTTAATTTCCATCAATTTTTTTTAAATTATTGATTTTTAATTGTCACTAATTTTAAATAAACTTGAATGGTTAAAATCATTATTCAACAATTAGACTCTAAAACTAGATGTGGATCATCAATTATAATTTCGTTATACAGGGTGAGTCACCTATATAATGAAATTCTCACAACTACTGAAATTTTCTTAAGGACATTTTCTTGAGATAATTTTAAGACGAAAATTCTAATAAAAAATCGAAGTTACAATAATTTTTTGAATTATAAACTAACTTTGAATGCTTATAAGTAAAAAACTATTTTACTTTTAGAACCTCCATTATTATTTCTGAGTTCTTTTGAATATTCTAAGACGAAAATCCTAATACAAAAATGTCGAGACTACAATAGTTTTTGAATTATAATTAATTAAAGATAGTGTGTAATTCGAAAACTATTATAGCCTTTCAAAATTATCTCAAGAATACGTTTTTAAGAAGAAATTCGATAATTGTGAGACATTCTGTATATATTACGATATGCATGCGCAAATTATTTTTATTATTTTTGTGGGATAGTAACACCACCAAAAAAGATAAAGCATTTGATGAATTGATCCGCGATTAGTACATAGGGTCTAATTATGGATAATTGTCATTACTTTGTTTAATTCAAATTAAAACGGTAATGAAATGGAATAAAATCATTCATAATGTAATCTTTATGATCAATTATAATTATTAAATATTTTATTAATTATTTGATATTATTCTAGATAAAAAAATGAATTTTTTTTTTAAGAATGCTCCACAACTAGTGGTGTTACTCTATATTGCATTTATCATGATCGATTTAATATAAATGATAGTTATATAAATCAGATATGCATTGTAATTTACCCATTCCGCATATAACGTAGCGATAAACTGTATTACCTTTTGTGCGGCAGATTGAGGATCACGCATGTGAAGCTCAGTGACTCCGGAAACTACAGTTGCGTTCCTACCGTGGCGGAGGGAGCAAGTGTCAACGTACACGTGATCAATGGTAAGTCTATCAGAAATACCATAACTGATCCACACGACAAGATAATCCGTGTACATGCGTCGATCACTTATCCCACTATCCTAGGGTTGCTGCAATACACCCGATCTTTGTTTATCCCAGTGCATTAACCCTTTCACGCATGATGTATCCTTTACTGACGATTTAATCTTCTCGCACGCGTGCGTACAGGAAATTAAAATTAAAGCGATACTACTTCTGGCCAAATCGTTCGTAATAAATTTCAATTCTCGTCGATCGCTTAAGTAAATTAAATTTAAGTTGCCGTTGTTTTCTCTCATCGATCAATTTTGATGTCAGTAATTGATTGTGTGTTCTTTATTGTGTGTGTATTTTATGGACTTGCGTACACACGCACAAAGGCAAATTTTATTTTCTTTTATTTTTATTCTGCTTTTATATCTTCGTATTGAATAGAAGCTGGAGAAATAAAAGGGAAATAGAAAACTAAAAAGTTTATAAAATAAAATGTTTACTCTGCTCTGTTTTGATTGCAATGTAATATGAATCTTAATTATTGTAACAAATATTTATCGCACGTATATATGATCATTTTTTAATTATAAATATGTGGATAAATCGAAAATTTTGTTTACTTTCTCTGAACAAAATGGGCAATTTAATTAACTGTGTGTAAATCACACACACGAAGCACATTGTTGATTTATTGCTCGCATAACTGTTGTTTTTCGCGAGCGCTTTTCCGTTCGTCTTATGATCATCTGGCGACGTAAAAATAGCCTGATATCGCTGGCAGCATTGTGTTTTCTGGCTGAGTCTACAAAAAAGCGTAATATCTAGCAAGGAAAGACTCGTGAAGATGAAAGGCAGAACGTGCAGGCCGTTTAAAAGGCGGGTTCTCTGATGGTCTCATAAGCGATCGAACTCGAATTACAGTCGATTGTGAGAAAACCTCGACCATCCTCGACCCTCGTTAACTGCCTCGTTAGGTTGGTAAAAATTGCAATCAATTAAGTTACAAATAGAAAAATATTTTTATCGTGCTACTCTATTTTTCAATAATTTTCTACTTTTATAAATTCATTTGTATTATTATTATTATTATTTCAAGATTTATATAAATTATATAATTAAACAATGCTATTTCAGTTTAAAATATTATAACAATTAGTCGCTTCTCATTTTAGTGTAAAACTGAATGATAAAACCGTTTATATTTTATTCATTAATACCATTTCGTATTATTATTTTTTCATATTTTTTATTTATGTATTTTGAAGTTTTATTAATTTTGTTATACAAGGAGAAGGGGAATACAAAATAAAACTCGATAAAAATAATGAAGAAAAATTACTTTTTTTTAGAATACTCTTGTCGAATTGATCAACATGAAATATGAAATAGAAATAGATGAATGGAAAATTGGGATGATACGCCTGTAACTTGCAGGCAGACCATCCCTGATATCAGCTACGCTTGATGTACCATTTTATCGCTGGCTATTATCTTCCTTTTATTATGCCGGCTCTAACGAAACGTAATTCAATTCCTCACCGAGGTTTGACCCATTCGGCGTCCATCCACCTTTTCAGCAATGGTCTTTTCATTCAGTCAAATTCCCGAAGGATACTGTTCCCAAGTTGCACTCAAAGCACGTACAATATGCGTAACAGATATTTTTCTATAACAAGCCATCCCAATCTGATTATGTTCTGTCTCTTATTGTAAATCCGAAAAAAAATGAAATTCTTTGCCGCGACGAAATTTCGATGTTACATGAAATATGCTTCACCAGCACTTAAAGCGGATAATATTAAATAACTATCGCGAAGATAATCTTGCTAATTGTAGTAGAAGAAAGTCATCGATATTAACGTAGATCTTCTAAAGAGATATCCTCTTATTTATCGGAAACTAATTATTACATTTTATTAATAAAGACAAAAACTGGTTTGCTTAAATAATTAAAGGAATAAAAACTCATAATTTATGTATTTATGGCTTATTTGTATACAAAATCAGCTAAAAACGAAATTCTACAAATGCGAAAAAAAATTCTTGCAGTTTTCTTTTATAAATTGTGTAGGTTAAATAGTGTTTATATTATTGATAATATTATTTTACATATTTGTAGTTTTCTAAATTAGTTTTATTTATATTATTTCTCTCAATTTGGAACAATCTGATAACATAACGATATTATAGAGATGTTATTCTATAATTTTTGATACGTTCTGTTTCTCGAATGTATCGCATGGTTATGCATAGCAATTGGAAATTTACGGCATCACTGAATCGTTTAACGAGCGTATTTCAACGGGCACATTCCAGAATGAACAAAACAATGCAACGTGTGTTTTACATTAATTCGAGCGTAATTAATGTGCCAACGTCTTTGTTATGTGCAATTCGCGATGTCGGAAATATAATAATAATAATGTTTTATTGCCTAAGCGTATTTGATTAAATTTGTTTGCAACTAACTTGTGTAATCCAACTACAATAATCATTCAATTGTTTCAATAGTTTTCAGTCAGTCTTTTCTCGAAAAACAATTTTATACAAAGGTCATCAAAGAGATTTTCAAAACTCGTTCCATTAAAAAATACGACATATATGTTGCTTACTTATTGTTAGATAAATAAAAACACACACGTATGTGAAATTTTTTGTTACACTGGCATATCGTTGCAAATTTTTGATTGCGATCAATTTATATGGTATAATATAACATGCAAGCAATTTTTCAACCATTCTGCATGACACTCTTAGATACACTTCCGTATTTGACGAGAATCTAACTGCTTAAAGAAATGCTGGAGTGACCAAGTTATTGACATTATAGTAGTATAAAAATCTCTGAATTAACTACACAAAATACAAAATTCTTTTACATGATTAAAGTAGACGCAAAATTAGAAGGTGGTGCAGTGGATTTTTTACTAAAATCGTAGTAATTAGTAATTTTACTAAAATTACTTTATACTAAAATCGAAAAAAAATTAAATAACTTTTTAACTTTTTTCGATTACTATAAGCTTCACTACGTCTCCTCTTAATTTTGTGTCTATTTTAATTCTGTAAAAAGATTTTTCATTCTGTTCAGTCCATTTGGAGATTTTTATGTAATATCGATAAATTGGACCAGCATTACAAAGAAAATCATAACCCATTTTTACATTTGATTTGCCTATAATTGGAAAGGAATTAAATGCGTTCATTAAAACTCTCGTATTTGCATCTTTACTCATAGAATAACAATTTTTATTGCGCGACTTTTATCGCATATGAATGTTTTATATAATCGTGGTCAATGATTCGTGCTGAATAAATCATAATGAAATTATATTACTCTTTTTTATTGTAGCTGCAAGTGAAACTTAGAATTAGATATATTTCAGCACACATTTTCTGACACCAAGAGCATACAAGTGACAGTTTTTTTTTGCATCATCGATCTTTATCAATATATAAATATCAAACTTTGACATTTGTCTTTATATATAACATGATTGTTTATATTTTATACAGTGCATTTTATTTATTTCGCATTTATTTCGCAAAATCGAATGCTTATTCAAACGTTTATTTATCTACGTTAAATGTTATAATGAAAATCTTCAATTTACAGTTAAAAGCTGTCGTTGTCATGGAAAAGATAAAAGACAATCACTCTTCCCTTTATTTAGAATGTTTGCGATTGTAATTTGATAAAATACAAAGTTTTGTATCGTTTTGTTACCGAAAATTACTTTCCTTCCTCCATTATTCATTACACCGCACAGATTTGCGCAAAACACAAATGTGTGAGCGTTTAATGATTTTGCGTAAAAGCTCCAAATGTTCAAGGAAATCAGCATGAAATGCTCTCATTTGTCAATTACATGAAAATTGACGAATGAGAGAGCTATGTTGTGTTGAATAATTCGTGAATTTGTTCGAACGGTTATAAGGTGCGATCTGAATGCAAACGCGCGGAGTTCACTGACAGTTCGCGCATACGTCAAGTAATTAGATGCGGCAGACATGCAGAATGAGCGGAAAATCGCACGCGGTTATTATTATCGCAGCAGCGATTTTTCTTTCATCCAACATGATTGACTCTTGACGATGTCGCGGTCATTATTGTCTCGTTTAAATTCTAATTTTATTTTTATCGCTGCGATATGCGTATTTATGAGTGATAATGGGTTGTACCTAGAATTTTAATCAGAGAAAAAAATTTATATTCATATAAAACTTATTAATATATAATACTTATATTGAAATCAGTTTTCGAAAATCTTCAGCGAACTTTCATACACAAATAACTTTTCGTTCTAAAAATGTTTTTTATCATTTATGTTGCTTGTTAAAATTTAGGGATTGAGACAAGCTCTTCCTCCTTATTCCTCCTATGTCTATAATACTATATTTAAAGAGTTTAATGGATTTGTTTCTCTAATAAAAGGTCTATTTCTTTGAAACATTTAGATAAGAAATTCTTTATTCTCCACAATTTTAAGGAAATATTGATGCATTGAATTTTATAATATTATCATACTGTTATATAATCTGTGTTATGTAATTTGCACTTTTCATGTTGCACACAAGGAAAATTTTTTTACGCATATGACAGATGATAACAATATCCATTCCCAATGGAATCGCACTCGATCAACTTTTGACATAGTTGATAATTTTTATCAATGCAAAAAGTTAATTACTTTACACAGAATCGATTAAAGCGGCTCACATTTTATAGCACAAAATTCTTTCATTACTTGATATGTCGACAGATCGGTAGATTTTTACTATGTACTTATTTGTGCAAAAAAATTTCACTTTTGCGATCAATCGAAGATCGCTATTGATTTATCAATGAGTACATTTGAATGCCAAGCTATCGAAGGGATTTCTAATGTATTGCTCATTTCCTTTCGTATGATTTCAATATTGATCGCTTTGGCTGCACTAAATGCATAGAATTTTCACGATATGCGCGTAGATAGAAAATGAAATAAATAAATTTAGTTCGCAGGAAGATAAAAAATTAATGCACGATCGGTCCAATTTGTGCTCTCATTAAGCTAAGTCTTAATAACTCGCAGAAGCGATGCGACGCAACTGGTCGTTAAAAAAGTTATTACTGTTATTACTGTTATTATTATTGTTAAATTATTGTAGTTATTGCAAAACAATTCATAAGTTTTAGACATATTAGTTTTTTTAGATGGAACACCGCTATATAGTTTGTGAGCGCTTTTTAAGAAACATTCTGTATATCGGTAGTTCATTAACAAGAAACATGAAAACCTGATTATATTATATGTTCTAAAAAAATCAAATATGAGTTTATCATTAAATCGAATTCTTGCGCTCGTTAGCAACAAAGATTTGCGTATTTAATTGTGACATTATTCATAACAAGCAGCAAATAAATGATAAAACTAAAACAATATGAGTTTTCAGTAAAACGATTGCAATGCACACGAACTTCTTATGGGATACGTGAATATAATTAAATCGAGTTTCGGATGCAACATTGGGTAAACCGTAATCACCGCATTAACTCCCGTAAATTTGAATTAATTCAATGAATGATATGGACTCGCGTATTCTCGGTTATTCTTGGTTGTTTTCTGGTCAGCGAACTTATTGTATCATGTAACAATTGATTGCTTTGAAATTAGAGAACAATAGCTGACTAATTGCATTCATTAACATTAATTAAAAATACATAACATGGAAGTGCTACCGAAAGAAGAAAATTTTATTTATTTAATTTTAAGTTTCTGATAAATTTAGAAAATTACAAATTAGATTAAGGAAAGAAACGAGATAATAAATACAATGCTGATAGAAAAAAAAGTTTCTATATTTTCTGCATTCTTTGTTTATATCTGCATTTCCTTGTCTGTATTTATATTTCCTAGTCGATTAAAAATGTAAAGTTGTGTGTAATTTGTATACCTTGAGGTAAGAAGAAGACGACAGAACAGTTTATTTTCCTCTGTAGATGTTCCAATTGGAATAATTTACGTAACACAAGAGACAATGAGGGAGCATTATAGTCTATTAAAATCACATAATACGTAAATGACTCAACTGTATTTGTAATTGTAAGTGCTATTGCACTCCATGCTGCAGTTTGAGAACTCTTGGTTCGCAACCACCAAGTATGTACACCATCGGATCGAGGCCATAATAGGTTTTCCACAATTCGCCTGTGCTTCGTGTAACAAATGCCACTACGAATCCCATCTCACCATAATACAATCCCACAGAGCACAACCGCACCTTGAATAGTAATGCCTTTTGTAATTGGAGCTTTAATTCTTACATTACCGAACAGATAAATTGAATTGATGCCATTCATGAGTTTCATCGAAGTGCAGGGAAAAAAAATTTGAATCTATTTGAAAGTATATTTTTTACATAATAATTACGATCGCAGAAAAATATATATAAGATGATTTAAATAGATCATTGATATTTTCTCTTTCACAACTTTTTACGACAAAGTTTTAACAAAAAGTAAAAAAAAATATTTAAAGTTTAGAAACAGAATTTAAGACTATAATATTTTAACTTTGTTTGTTCATCTTTTTTATAAAATTAAATTCGTTTATATTGATGAAAAGTTAGAATACAAAAAGTTATATCGAAAGTAATATCCACTCACATTTTTATTAACAGCAAAAAAAATTGCTTATTTATCTTTAATTTAAGGAGTAGTATATATTCCACAAATTAATAATTAATTAGATTGATTATTTAGTTTTAATTTAAGAAGCTTTGGTAGAATATTTCATAAATTAAAAGGAATATGATAATTTCGTGCTCGCGGAGCCTGCTAATGTGCGGTTTAGTGAATCAGCTTTATACGTGCTGACGCGTTGCGGATTTGCATTTGGATCTGCTGTGATGTCCGAGCGACAGTACAATCTGTCGCGTATTATATACTCGATAAACTGAAGTCCAGGCCACAAACGATTGTCAAAGTTGTGCGGTGACGCCAGATAGTTGCAATATGTGCGAATTGCGGTGTTCATACATGTATTAACACTATTATACAAAGTCATTGGCACAATCGTTTCCAGCTATTCGCACGTTCGGACAATTAGGTTATATTAATGCATGAAGCGCATTCTCGCAATGTCTCCCCGCGGTTGCCGCATGTGCAAAATTTCAAGGTAATTGTTGGGATATTAATAAAATTCTCGAAATGACTACTAATATAAAAATAAAAAGATGCTTCTGTCCAAAATTTTATACAAACGGTATTCATTACATTAGAAATCTTTAAATTAATTAATTTTAAAGAATGTTTTAACATGCGTCCAGTTATTTTCATATAAAATATAACTTTTTTATTAATAAAAATACATATTTTTTTTGTATCGTTTTATGTTTTTTAATGCCTGAGTCTTTTTTGATTGAAAAATAAATTAATTACAATGTGTTCATTTTTATGAAAATTATGAACAATCAATTTAATTGGTTTGATTTAGATTAAATAGTCATATATCACCTAATGTCTCGTTTCTATTGGGAGTACAAATTAGTTTAGTCCGTTTTTTTGTGTTCAAAAATGCATTTATTTCAAAACAAAGATCAATTAAAGTATTGTCTATCTCTGCCTACTACTTTTTCCCATCGGGCAATTTTCGAATTCCATCTCGAAAAAATGACTTTGAAGGCGATCCAATTTTGAAGCCAATTTTCGATTTCTGCGAAAGAAGTGAATCGGTGATTTGCCAAATCGTGCTGCATCCTTCGGAACAACCAGTAATCAGAAGGAGCAATGTCCGGAGAATACGGCGAGTAAAACATCCCATTTGAGCGTTTCCAAATATTTTTTTACGACTTTAGCGACATGAGACCGAGCATTGACATGAAGAACAATAACTTCATATGTCTTTGCTCATATTCCGGCCATTTTTCTCGCAATACACAGCTCAAACGAATCAATTATAGCCGATATCGATCACCCGTAATGGAATCACCAGATTTCAGCAGCTCATAGTAAACAAGACCCTTTTGGTCCCATCAGATACATGATCTTCGAACCATGAATGTTCGACCGTGGTGTTGATGTTGAGGTCGATGGCAACGATTGACCGCTTAGCGTAGTATTTTTTCTTCTTGGGGTTGTCGTAGAATATCCACTTCTCATCTCTAGTCACAATCCGATGCAAAAAACCTTTTCTCTGTTGTCTTTGAATCAGCTGTTCGCAAGTGAAAAATCGCTTTTCAACATCTCTGGGTCATAAGGCACCCAATTTCCTTGTTTTTGAATCATTTTCATGGCTCTCAATTATACAGAAATGGCTTGTTGAGTTCTCTCTCCAATACTGCAAGCTCCTCTTGCGTTTGATTCTGATCTCCTTCGAGTAATGCTTCTAATTCTTTGTCTTCGAATTTTTTTGGCAGAGCGAGGCTTGTCTTCAACGCTAAAATCTCCATCCTTGAAACGTCGAAATCATTTCCTACATGATTTATCAGTTGGAGCAGTGTTACCATAAACTTCGACTTCGATGGGCTTCAGCCACACTTTTCTTCCAATTAAAGCAGAAAATCGAAACCTCCCGCAAATGCTGCTTGGTTAATATAAAATTCGACATTTCACAGTAAAAATCAAGGTTTTTGTATGAAACTCAAAGCGATATAAACTGAGTATTATTAGCAGATGTTTAACCTCTCTGAAACCACCAAAATCAGCTGTCACTATGAACCATTCACAACAGCTGGAACCATTTAAGGAAACGGACCGAACTAATTTGTATTCCTAATATAATATTTAAGAGTCAATTTCTTAATAATTTTATTAAGAAATATAAATTTCAAAACTTGAAAATGTTGCTACAGTTAAGTAATTATTACAACAGTAACTTGCAATTTTGTGTTTATGAATAAATATTCACGTTTAATCGAGATATTTTTCTTAATTAAGCTAATCTTAATTTTTTTTAAATCTTACAATTAAATTCGTCAAACTTAATATCTGAATCTGAATTAGTGACTTAATAATATCACTTTCAAGTATGCCACTGACAATCAGTGAATTCACAGTTAAACTAAAAAATCAATTATTCAACTAAAAAATCAATGCAAAAACATGAAATCTTTAACACAACCAATTTTTAATATATAAATTTAATATATATTATAACTGACGTGCAAATATCGGTATTTTAATTATACACTGAATCTTCCTTTTTTTTTCTTTGAATTTCACTGATTATTCAATAAGGATGACATTCAATTAGTGATTATCCACAGATTTGGATTTAGAGAGTACGAGAAAATGCTCACTAATTTCTTCGGTTAATTAATTTATCATGGTCTTCTCGTTTTAGATTTCGTCGTAATTTACTGCACGTCCGTTTCTCTGGACGTCTTTCTTCCGCTACGCTTCCTGCACCGCATATGTAAATGCGAGAGTTAACACCACAGAACGCACGGAGATCAGAGCTCACGGTTAACGAGATTTTGTGAGAAAGCTGTTGTGGTTGATGATTCATAGTAATCTTCCGGCAAATATTACTTTTACACTTTCTTTCCCCGGTTGTTTAACATTTGTCCACTTTTGTTAACGAGATCGCAACCAAGTTGCAATTATAATTAGATTGCGTAATGAATATTCGCTGTGCGTGTGCCTACGGCTCTCGAAAGCAAATATAATTAACAATAGAAAATATTTGTTGTTTTTTTTTTGTTATATCCATGTCCCAATAATTGTATACTTATTTTTTAACACGTTCGGAAAATATTGTTTTTCAACAGAAAGTTAATTTGTATTGGTAAAAAATTTGTACTGGTAAATCTACGTCCAAACAGAGAGTTTGATAATTATTATTACTATTTATCTCTGTTACAATATTTTTTTTTTAAAAACTTCTTCAAAAAGCGTATTAGAAATTCTATTTGGCAAAATCGAAACAGAGAGGAATATGTTTTAACTGGGAAATTAATTTTCGAAATTGAAAGTGCAGTTATTATGCGACGCAACGATGTAATAGCCGTGCCTTAAGCGCAGTAATTATTTCCCACTCCATTCAATAGTATTATAACCCTTCCCTCACATCCATTTTCAATCTACATGAACTCATTCAAGGTCCGATAGCTTCATTCTGACAGCCCGTATGCCAATCCATGAAATTTCTATTTTCAAGGGACACGAGATTTTCAGCCATTACGAACGGAAATTGCAGCTATTATTATAATGACGCGTTTAATGAAAGTACAACGAAGGGAAGGAAGTCACCGGCAGCGGAAGTAAGAATTGAAACTCCAGAGAAAAATCACCTTCAATGGCAAAACGAATTATTTTAATTATTTTGAACTGTATCGACCGCATATATCCGGCGAGGTAAACTATCCTGCCGAGGTAAATATATGCTAGAAGTGGTATTTATTCAGCATTGTTTCCCGCGGAAAAAGTTTTAATCGAGAGTTCGCCAAAGTCATCCGCGAATCCGCGCGCATTTCAGCCTTTCCTTCACGCCGGGCCGCTTTTCTCTCGCGTAATTTTTATTACCTTCTCTCAGTTAGCGACATCCATTTATCTCACCTTCTTGATTTATCTTTCTACTTTAAGCAGATTAATCGTATACTGCGTAGACGAGTCGGCTTACTGCGAGATATAAAAAGCACGGCGTTGCTCACGTCGCTCCGCAAGGATTAACCGTAGAAACGTGCGCGAGATCGCAGCAGGATAATCGCGGGATAACGGCAGCGTGTGTTAGGTATATGGACCGCAACGAAACGGAGCAAGGCGTTAACGAATTTTAAAATGAGATCTCTAAAGGTATATAAAAGACATTACGCGTATAATAAAATGAAAATAGATAAAAGTTGAATAGCGTTGCATAGTGTCTTTTATTCAAACTTCTATTGTCTTCTCCATTGCTATCTCTTAAGAGGATGTATTTCGCGAAATGCGAATACCTGGAGACAGCCAAATGACATAGTCGATTCAGTTTGCTATGTTCCGATTTTATCCAACTATCGTTGCTTTTGTCGTTGCGCTTCCATAGATATGCGTTGTAGAAAAAGACTCACTGTGATTATTGAAGTTTTTCAATGATCTAAACGGATAACGTGTATCGATGGACATTTCCAAGGATTTCGTGGTTCTTTTTGAATCGTCAGAAAGATCGGATAATGGCAATGATACACTCGAGCATAAACGAACATTCAATTTTGAAGGAAAGTTGCTCGAGATATAACTTGCGAATTTTTTTCTAACCGTCATATGTAGAGGAACTGTCTTCATTACTTTGTCCGTTCTTATTAGTGTGCCTTTGTATTTAAATAAATCATAAATAAAATTAGCAAATAAATAAGAAAAGATTTTTTTAATTTTAAGTTAAATTATTAATGTATATCAAGGATAATATTCTATTTTTTAACTATTAAAGTACAATAAATATTTTTCGAAAAACATCACAATTTAGAGGAATTTATGTGGGTCCAATAATATCGCAAAATTTTTTGCTTATTTCTATATTAATACATACTAATACTTTGTATTGGAAAGTTGAAAACGTTGCGTTATAAATGCATTGAAACTGTAAATATAATTAAAATAATAATTTATACAATATTATCTTAAACAATTAGGTTATGTCTGTTTTAGTAACTATATATTAAAATGAGTCAAATGCGGAAAGACATAAATTAGAAGCACATTAATAGGGTCGGTTAATCGCCCGTTAAAGGATCTAATGGGGGTAAAATATTTTCTTTTTTTTTTTTATTAAAAATTATAAAACATTAATATTTTTTAAGAAATATTATAAGAAAAGAAATATTTGAAAAAATATATTAATTTTTTTGTTACATTAACTTTATTTAATAATTAATTCATAAGCACTATTAGGAACAGTTATCTTATCTCTTTTATAGAATTGAATATTGATTTTTGACGAGAAAAAGCGTTCTTATCTTCAAATCGACACATCCGATCAAACATGCATCCAACATCGAATTGAATTGTAGCTGCTACCCCAGCATTTCAATCGTCACCGCAACCATCATTATTGTCACTGATGCCATCTCTGATATTCCTCACTCACTCTTTCCTCCCCCCCCTCTCTCTCTCTCTCTCTCTCTCTCACTTTCCTTCCATATTCACGATACACTTCGCCATACACTTCCTGCTGATAAGCGCATGCATCTTGTCAATGCACTACGCATCTCAATCGCCGAGCAACGTTTAACCCTCTAAGTCTTACAAGGGCGTTACGCCCGAGTTATCTCTTTCAACAATTCTCACCTCGTTTGACTTACGATAAATATGGGAGGGGACCTCTTACTTTATTTTTTTTCACAAGATTGTCATAACAACAAAGAAGTATTAAAATTATATATATTGGACGAAAGAACATGCAAGAAAAAAAATAAAGCACGTACATATAACTATTTGTAAACAATTCACCTTTATACGGAAAGAATGATTTTACTAAAGTAACTAAAAATATAGATAGATACAGATCTATAAAAATAATTTTATTGAACAAAATAATTATGTAGAAAAAAATATGAATAAGCAATGTTATAAAAATTGTAATATTGTAGTAATTAATTAGAGTACATAATTATTTTATTATTATTTTATTATAACTATTTTATTAGTCCAACAAAGTTTATTTTCAGATCTGTTCTAAATATTTCAAAAAAACCATTTTTTTTTTCATATAATCTTACACTAATTGTAAGTGATAGCTATACTTATTTTAATCGGGTTATTTGATATTTTTTGTTAAAACGAAAAATTCTAGCGCGCGATTTATGTTTGCATTCAATTTGCTAATGAACTGGTTAACTATCGCGTTAACTTTACGCGGATTAGTTGTGCAATAAAAAAGGAACAATTTAAAGGTGAAACACGCGCTAGACTATACGAAAGACACATACTTGTAGTATTTCAATAGTAATGGATATACGGAGAGTATCGGGCTGCATCTCGAAATCCCGAAGCTACTTGTAATTCGAGGCGTTGTATACATCTACCTTTTGGGTATCCAATATCCTCCAAGTACTTGAAATACTTCCGATATCAGAAACGCCTCGAGGCTTTCGCATCGGTTGAAACTCCGGCCTGACGTATCGTTGCGGTCAGTCAACAAAATATATTCATGTGAGATATATTGCTTACTTTCCGCCGGCTGCCTGTTACATGCAAAATATTGCTTACTTTCTCTCCCGCCATTGCTGACAGGGCTGGAAAGTCCCGTATTTCAGCAGTAGTAGAAAAGATTTATGATGATAATAGAGGAAGACTCATTTTAAATTTGATAAAGATATTCATACTTTTTCGCATTTATCAAGTACTTGGTGTACTCAAAAGTTAAAAATACAATTTAAATTAATTTTAATCGACTTCAGGGGATCCTAAAGTCTGTATTACCGACTAAACTATATTTTTATATAACAATTACTTTTATTCTCTTTTGAAACTGATTTGAAAATCCTTTTCCGAAACTAAAGTATACGCATTAATAAGTGTCTGTGAAGTGGTTTATGCCGAGAACGTCAAAAAGTTTCAAAATTGAGATCTTTACTATTTCTTAGTCTAATATGGCACTCTAGAGTTTATTACGTCGTGACAACATATTTCATATAAAAGCTTTGCTTCAAACAGATTGCACAGCTTGTAAAAGCTGTGCAATCTGTATCTTATGAAATTGTAATCCACAGATTATTAGTTTGTACGAAGAAACAATGTGGAGTAGAATTATCCAATGTGGAGTAGAATTGGATTTAGACATCAATTAAAACATTATTGTTATACAAAAATTTATATGTATTTTTGCATGAGATATTTATGTAGTAAATCGTCTGTGTGAGTCCTACTCACACTATTAATCATCTTTAAGATCCCCTTAAGATGTATATATAAACATAGTAAAATCAATATTGTAAAGTTTGAAGTGTTTCATGCTGTAGAGAAAATGTACAAGTAATTTAAATAATTAGCTTTACTAGATCGAATTAGATAAGCATTCCATAAAACATTATCCCTTAATCGCAGAAATGTGAAGCCGCGAAGACCTTCATGAATATTCTTAGAAATGAAACAATGGGCAAAAAGCAGTGAGGGAGAACGTGTAAATGGAATAAAATTTTCATTTTATTATCGGGCGTCGAGTTTTGCACGCGCCATCGCAGACTGTAAAGAAACCGCGCGACAGTATTTGTCCCGAGATGTATGCGCGCCTTGAAAAGTGCAGCATTCACTTAAGCAAATTACCTTTCGTTTAATTAAAGTCTTAGCCACGGCTAAAGTATAACGTCGCCCTCGGGTACACCATGCTCTACATATTTCGCTAGAAACGAGATGTTTTCGAAAGTCAAGAAGCTATCACGGTCAGGCCAGCATAATAACATTTTTCAGAGATCTCGTAAAATAATTCTCACGTGAAATTAATTATGCTTCTAACGTATAATGCAACTAGATTGCAGCACGGAATTCTTTGGTATCTACTTCGCTCCCATCAGTTTAGCTTCCTTTCTTCATGAGAAAAAAATTTAATCTGGATGACGCTATTTAATCCTTTGTACGGCACTAACTTTACATTGCATGGAGATGAATAATCAACACATTATCTCAAGCACATTACTTTCATTCAAATTGATCCTTAATTAGTACATTTATTCTTAAGCGTATTAAAGTAAAACATCATTATTTATTTAAATCTTATCAAAATAATTTTAGTAATACATTATAATTGAGATTTGAGATTATACTATTAAATTTGTAACGTCAAATTATAATCAATTTGAGTTAATTATTTCTGTAGTCACTACTGCTTTTACTTCATGTCGTTAATTTAAATAAAACAATGAAATTAAACAATTTAAAAATATATATATATATGTGTTATTGTATATGTATTTTAATTACATATTTTATTACATAAATAACATAAAGCAAGTGCAATTGTTATAAAATAATTTATCACAAATAACAAAATAAAATAACGAATACATATTAGGTGAATATACATATACATTTTTATCCGCGCGCGCGTTAAATCAGAAGCTGAGAATTAAAAAAATATTTTTAAAAACACACACATCACATAAAATAATAACAACTTCTAATAAACGACTTGTTACTGAATTTTGATTATTGCAAACACAATATTACATCATAGAAATATCACAGAAGATATTTTTCATTGTTATAAAATATTGACAAATATCAGTGGAGTTTCAATAGAGAATATTACTACGGATCAGATCACATTGAATTATGTCAGATTCGCAATACGACGAAGAATATAGTGTACATCATTAGGCCGCAAAATACATATTTGAAACGTCATTTGAATAAAACCTATAAATGTCCAGGTTGAAGACAATCTAACAGATTTTTTTTAACTCTGTCAGTCTGTGTCGTTTACGCGTGCCATATTGCTGCGTTCGAACGCGATCCAGGGGGAAAAAAAAGGAAAAAAATAGCTCGCGCGTAATCGCTTGCAAACATACACATTTGACGCTCGATGGTTTCGCAATCGCCGTGGACAGACGATAGTATTCCGGACGAGCTTTACGTTCAGTTGCGATGCAACGCGAGCTGTACTACTGAACGGGGAGCTTGTCGCAGCATCTCTCTCCTCCGAGGGATTCATTCGACGCGCGAAATTGCCCCGCCGCGCACGAAACGGAACGGTCCGCGACGATTTTATTACATGGCACTAAAACCTAGTAGATTACCTTTACAAAGTTACCGATCGAAACTGGTGGTCCCTTTGCAACGGATAGTGGATCGCTCCAAAAATCCAGCGCTCTCGTTGTGAGATTAATTTTTCTCGATATTGAGAAGTCTCGCTTCAGTAACGGTATTTTTTGCTTTATTTGGGAATCAAGTCAAAAATCTTCTTTTATCTAAATTTATATACGATAATTTAGGATAAAAGTAACTCTCTCTCTCTCTCTCTCTCTCTCTCTCTCTCTCTCTCTGCTATTTGTGTACACAATAATTTGATAGATATAAAAAGCTTCTTTTAAAGTTATACACGATAATTTAGAATATTGAATAAATCTCTCTGCTATTTGTATGTGTAATAATTTGATGTATGGTACAAAATTTACTCCACATGGAAAAACGATTTTGTCGAAGTATCTAAAAATTTTGCTAAGTATCTGAAAATAATTCTGTTGGACTATTAAATTATGTAGGACGCTCAAACTGATCGCTACACAGAAAGAAATATGACCATTTATTTTGTTGATATGTGACTAAATTTAGTACTTTCTTATTTTCTTATTTAAAAATTATTCTTATTTAAAAATCTATGTTGTTCTATCAAAATTTGATATTAATTATTGTATCCAAATTTGTTATTCTAATCAAATTTTCAACTATATAATTTTGGTTATTTTTAGCCAAATTTTGATTAAAACAATAAACAAAATACAATTTTTAAATGAAAGGATAGTAAAATTAGTCACACATCAACAAAGTAAATATACCAAATATTTCTCTCAATGAATAGAATATTAAAACTTTTTGCAGCATTGTTCATCATGCTTGAACTTCCAACGCAATTATTTTGATGGTCCAACAAAATTATTTTCAGATCTGTATTTAGCTAAACTATTAGATACATCAGCAAAATTGTTCTTTATATGTAAACAACACAAAAGTTATGTGAACTGTATATATGATCTGAAGTCTGAAGAAAAGACATCTCAGAGGATTATAATTTTATTGTCGCACTTGTGACTATCCTCGTTCGACTGGAAAGATCGTTCGCTTAACAAAAGGCGTTGATTCGTGCCAGGAAGGTAATTTCGAGATTTGTCTTAGAAATTATAGTAGCTAGAGAGAAAGGATTCGATGTCTCGCCGGAATAGTCGAGACAAATTTAGCGAAAAATTGCGAACGGCGGTTATGGCGACAGGGAAGATTCGCTTCGAAAACTTCAATCTCTGCTAATTTCATCGATGATCCTGCTGAAGTCGAACTCGATGCTGAAACTTTTTTCACCAAAAAGGCAATTTTGTGGCTTCCATTAATCGAATCGAAAGAAATGCGACATTTTTTGATTCGGAAAACGGGCATTATTGAGATCAGGAAGCATATTACATTATAATAAACGCGCGAAGCAATTTTAAGGGATGAAGAAATAGGAATTATGAATAGATAAATGCCCCTCGAAAAATTTGTAATCATATAAGTATTCATTTAAATATACGAGATTATAAACACGGAAAAAATTGCGAGCTATCGGAAATTTCAATTACGAGTTCCCGCCTGAAGAGCTGGCATTCAACAAGATCGGGTCGCATTAATTTCTCCAATTCCCTTGGGATTCCCCAGGTAAAATCGCTCATATCGGAGCGTGCGAGCCATCGTGGTGAATCGAAATCCCCACGTACACCACCATCCGCATAATTGGTCCAGATGCGGAACAGACAGGACGAGGTGGAGGAATGAAGGGAAGGAAGTAAAGGGCGAAATTCCACGCGGGGCAGCTGCCATTAGAAGGGTGAACGAGCAATGGAGGATGGGAACAAGAGGGTTCTCATAATATAATTCGAGATTCGAGACGGCGTGAGTCCTCCTCATCACGAAATTACCCCCGCGGATGTGTGCGACTCGCAGAACCACATCGTGTGTCGGAATCTTCTCCGTGCTCTCTTCTCGCTGCATCGCTCTGTACGTGCTCGCCTCGATTCGTGTCTTGTCTACTTGGCGCTGATTTGATTTCGATATCCCGCTGTTCGTCCCCACGAGGATTCACTCGCGCGTAGTCGTTTCCAAATGTTCGTTTTCTAAAGAAAGAAACGACAACGAAATCGTTGTCGCCCTTTGTTCAGTTCCGTTAAATTAGAAACGAAATTATGTCAACCCTATATACAATCTAATATCTTTATTTTGTAAAAGTTCGATCGTAATACCTCTCGTTAAAGTGCATTAGCCTGTTAATGATTCGACACAATTGAGCTTTTTTTATCTATTTTTTATTGATTGTTTTTAAAATAATTATTATCTCACTTGGCTTTTATCTCATAAAATGTTAAAAAAGAAATGAACAGAGAGACGCAAAAAAAGAACGGTTACTATAAATATCACTTATCTGTCTTCCTTTGCTTTGGATTAAATCGCTATAATGTAGTTTTTGGAATATCTATTCTTAATATTAGTTAAAAAAGTTGGATGAAGAGATCTCTTTTTCTACATCTTTTATTTATATCTTTTGTTAAAAAAAAAACAGAGCATTAGTTAATTATTCAGAGTAACATGAAAAAAATATGAAAGTTATTTATATTCTACTACTATTATGCATTTTTCTACCGAAAAAAAAAATAGAAACAAACAGTCATTTCGCACCTCCCAAAGTTTAAAAAAGGTTTTATAAACTAAGCAGAATAAGCTTCTTAGACCGCACTTGGATGTGCGTACTTGGATCTCTTTAACGTTATCCCTTCTCATTTTTTTTCACTTTTTTATTAAAAAAGTTCCAAAGATTTATTTCTTCGTTTTTCTAAAAAAAAGGAGGATCTTTCCGGCGCAAAGAAATCAACTGGGATAGTGGGAAGAAAGTTCGTGTCCGTTCATTTTCTTTGCAGATGCTTTATTTAAATCTTCGTGCAACTTCGCTAATTTCTCTCGGCTGTCGTTCAGTAGTAGCTTGTTTACTCGATCTTGCTTCGATATCCTGCCGATTTCCCAAGAGCATCCGTTGTTGGCACTTCCGCACGCTCACTCGTGCGATCTCGAAAGACCATCGTGCGTGAAAAGAACAGATCGGAACTTTTCCAACGAAGTCGCAGACCCTCTTATGCAGACGGCGTTGAAAACTCCTAGTTAAGCTGATTACTAAATGATTCTGTCGTTACTAAAAACTAAAAAAAAATATAATATTAATTTAATAACAAATACTTATTCTGAAAAGTTTAATCTGTGAAAATGTATCTCTCATTATACACAAAATTGTTCAACGTGTTTAATTTCATGCGTACCAATCTGTCGTCTCTTAATGATTTTCACATTTGAAGTGAAATTTAATTTCACAGCTGATTTTATCTTCTGGCACATGTCAAACGTTATAACAGTGAGTTGATATTAACAAGTTAATTGCAAAACTATTTTAGCCGTTTTAACTACATGTTATATTTTGAAATTAATTTAATTTCTACGTGTATAAAAATTAGAATAATTACTAATACTTTAGTGAAAAGAGATTATTAAATTACGCTAAATTACGCTTTAAGTTTTAGATTTATCTTGTAATTGGAAAGTGAAAATTATATAATATTCGTTATTATCATTTTTCTCTTTCAAATTTTTACATCTCGAGAGGAATGAAATTGTGATTTTAATAGATCAAGGGAGCTGAATGAGTCCCCTCATTTTTCGCGGCGGTTTAATCCCATTTTCTTGATTTATTAAAATCACAAGGAGAAAATTCTTGATTTATTAAAATCATATAATTTCATTTCTCTCAAAATGTAAAATTTTCGCTGAAAGTAATGATAATAAATTAATTTACATGGATACATTCCCTCTCTCTCTCTCTCTCTCTCTCTCTCTCTTTCTCTCTCTCTCTCTCTCTCTCTCTCTCTCTCTCTCTCTCTCTCTCTTTCTCTCTCGTTCAAAGTAAAGTTTATCTATTTAAATAAACGTTCGATTTCCACAGATAGCCAAATTACTACAATCAATTTGATACACAAAGAACAGAATATTCCGCATTTATTTTACTATGTGCTAAATGTATTTTCTAGTAACAACAAACTACATCGGTACTACATTACGTGGCTGTTGGTATTTGTGTTTCTTCAATGTACTACGATTGATTCACCCGCACTAGGTCACCAAGCTATCACTCGCACGCTGTGACATTGCATTATCTCTCGAAACGCGATGCACGACAAGTACTGTAAGATTTCAAATGCTATTATTAACACACGCGATTAGTTAACTTCCACAATTAATGACTCGTAAGCATGTCGAGGCGACTTTAGTGTTCTATCTTAAAGTAGATATTTTATGTGATTTATTTATCTATTTCCGTTTTTACATTAAAAATATATAAAATATATAAAATAAAAAATATATAAAATAAATA
>NW_017259509.1:13795-20401 GCF_001594045.1 Atta colombica | reverse complement strand
AAAATATATAAAATAAATAAATAATATGTTCGAATTATCAGTTTATTAAAATTTAAATGACCAAAAGCGATGCGATGTATTAATCGTTCATTAATGATAAATAATCGCGTGTTAACATTGAAAGTGTTGTTTAAGTGTCACGCGATTGTCATCTTCTGATAATTTATTATCTATTATTTTATTTATCGCATAAGAATTAAATAATCGCATTGACGATTATTTTATACATCCAATATTATTTATCGAAATATAAATTATGTTTAATTTTGCACGTATTATAATTTGCATATATTACAATTAAAATATGTTTATATGTTATAGATCTATATATATTATAGTTTGTATATGTTATAGATATATGTATATTATAGTTTGTATTTGAACGTTGTCGTGTTGTGTTTCATACTGGCACAGTGAATTAAATTATTTTGATTTAAAAGATAACAGATCTATTTCAGATCCATTTTAGATCTATTATTATTTAAAATGGATGGGCGAAAAGAGGCCAGTGTTATTTAATTTTATTTATAATTGTCTATTATGTGTACAAGAAAGTACAGATAATCTGGTTTTTCATTACCTGGTTAACTTATGGTTAGGCTTAATGTTTTATCCAATGAATTTTATGTGTGATGATGTCACGGATAAAGTCCATTGGGTGAAACATCAAGTTAAGCTTAATTATAAGAATTAACCAGATAATGAAAAACTGGGTCATAGAGTGTTATAAAATAATACTCATTATACTGACACATTGTTTATTGGCATATTTTGAAATCTTATTATATGATAGAACATTTTACTAATTGCAAGATATATCACTCGCTTGAAATTTATAGGACAATCTTGTAAGTATGAATAATAAAAATGATAGAAAATATATCACATCCAGAGCGATTACTTATTTTCGCATGAGCTTGGTAAAAAGTGATAAACGATGATAAAGTGATTTTCGCGAAAGAAATATTACGTCTCCAAATCTGATAAAGATATTATCATCTTTTATATTTTTTGCCAAGCATGATCTTCTATATACAGATCAAATTTTTAAGAAATTTAAAATATCATAAGGATATAATATATTAATAACGTTACACACACACACACACACACACAACACAAAACACACACACACACACACACACACACACACATGCATATATATATTTGGGCAATTTCAGTAATTTATTAAGTACATAAGTTGATTAAACTTTCATATCTATTGTTTAGATAAATATTAGAAAATATTTATCTTTTATCTTTTATTTAAAGAATCCTGCACTAATTATATTTATATTGAATCCCGGTGAAAGGAGTTGGTCTTTATATATAATATAGCTTATATAATGGAACAAAAGATGTCACAACTGACACAAGATATAATGATGGATAGTTTTTAAATTATAGTACATCAAAAGTTCTCTTAAATTTTATACTTTTAATACATTTTTAATAATTCATAATTACATAATTCAAATACTATTCATTATTGAGCTTTGTATTGAGCTTTCTATGACATCTTTTGTTTTCACTATATTTCAAAATATTATGTGAAAACTAATTAATTTCACTGATTATAAGACCCAATTTGTCACACAATTAGTATAGAATTTTTTCTTTGATCTTCTTATTTCTTGAAGAATGAAAATTGGAATAAAATATATATATTAAATAAAAAATTAGTTATTTATAAAATTACGTACAATTATGTAGAATACGTTTAATTAAGAAAAAAATCAATATTTGTATTATTTTATTTTTCCTTTTTTCTCCTTCGTAAACATTTTTAATACAATTATAAATCTGCGTTTAGTTTTGTTTCTTTCCAGAATTAAATATCTTATAAAGGAATGCAAGAGAGTAACGCTTGAAAATATTTGGAACTTGTACATGTCAATAAACTCAAATATAAAAAATTATAAATATATTTTATGGACCCATTGCATTAATTCATTAAAAAATATATATTAATGATTACTTATTGATCAGTTATTCTTAATGTACCAATTTTACCTCGATCTTTACCCATCCATCTATGTCAATAATTATAAGCATCGTCGAGTATTCGTTCGGAAAATGTCTAACGCTACTTCGGCGCCAAAGAAATTTCGGATTATCGATTTTCCATTGAGTTTTACTGGCACAAGACATAGTCGCTAAACAAAATAGAGCGCGAGCACTGATACGTAACAAGAATAATACGTACCACTGCGCTTGCTGTTACTTGACTAAGCCAAGATTCTTTTGATTTATGGAATACTTGCAGCAAGTCAAGATTCGTCTTGATTTATGGAACATATCAACAGCGACCGCACGTACACCGCGCGTACACTGTCAACGTTTACACACGTCTCGAACTCGAAGTCGATTATCGAATAATAAAACATGTCTCAGTCGTGAAATTTCGCAAAACAGTACATACTGCGAAACGCGAGTAAAATCGATATTATTATTCCACTATTGATCGAATATGAAACATTCGAAAGTCATCCTTGAACGCAGCAAGAATAATGTCATAGATTGAAGCCGTAGATAGAAAAAGAGGAGGATTTCATTTTTCCAGAATCTAGAATGGAAGATAAATGATTATTAAATAATTTATGGTATTGTCTATTATAATGAAAAGTTTTTAACATCTCTTTTGTATCTACGAAATGAAAAATCTTTATTTTATTCTAAAATACAAAGACCATGCACCACTGAAAAGTTTCTGTGATAACATGAGATAGCAGAATGTAATATTTATTCACAATTTTCTTCAACGAACTCTCTTTTTCTCGTGCTTTTTAACAATTATATAATAATTATAAATAAAAAATATTTCGCCTACGAAAAATATTACAATCATGAATAGTTTAAATTTAAATTGTATTACAAAAATATAGCAGAATTTAATTTAATGCATCTATCATGTCAACATCCTAACAAATATTTTTTCATATGCTTTCATATTTTTTAATTGATATACAAATAATTACACAATTATTAAATTTCTCTCGCACGAAAATTATTTATATTAAAAAACCGTGTGAATAGTTTAAATTTTACAAAAATATCCAGAAGCGCAACACAATTGTGTTCGTTTGTACAGAACAAAGCCAACATATAACAACTGTGGTTGGCATATAATGTTTTAGTAATTACTTAGGAATACCTCTGCAAGGAACACACTTCCACTGGCTTCTCACTAACCATCGACTGTTCGCAACAGTTAAAAGTAAATATAAATAAAGTTTAGCTTGATTTCACCAGCAACATAATACAGACCAAAAAGAAAAGCAGCACATTAAACCTTTGTGTAGTTTATGTCTCAAGAAAAGTATTTCAAGAGAAATGAGTACGTGTCTTTTAAATAATTTCTCACAAGAAAGAAATAGTATAAACAAGAATGAAAATAAAGACTAATCAAGTTAATTGTGATAAATAGTAATGAAAAAAGACTTTCATATATATTTTTTTAAACAAGTTTGCCTCATTTTTTAAATACGTTTATTGTCAAATTGTCGATTGTCCGTGATGATGAATAACAAGCAGAGATTTTAAAGACGCCAATAAATCTCCAAATGCTGATTGATTCGTTTTCGATCATCCAACATTAACAAACGAGCGCTAGCAAGAAGAGCTGAGCCATTCTGAACGCATCGATTAAAGGCGTAACGTTCTATTTCAATTTCAAATATCGCGGATCGACCAACGGTAGCTAGCTTGTTCGAACGTGAAATGATAATATCACATCGGCATACTTTTCCGATGATCCGCAATTTGCATAATTTTCTGAGCGACTTAATTTCCGCGATCTTATTCTACCACGAAACGAAAATCCTCTCGCCAATACCGTGAGATTCCTCACAAAGATGATCGTTTTCGAAATTAGTGCCGGATTAAAGAGCTATGCAATTATCGATCCTATTTTGTTTCAATATAATAATCAAAAGTTCTTTGAAGAGAAAGAGAGAGATACAGAGAGAAAGAGAATAGAAAAAGAGTGGCTAAAATATCTTCGCAAAATGATATAAAATGATTTATAATAGTATAAAAATATGCATTTCTATATTACTTACATTTTAAGAAATTCTTGATTTAATATTTTGTATTATGTGAATAAAAAAGAAAGATAATTTTATCAGAATTTTATTTATATAATAAAGCAATATTTTAAAACGTTCAATTATTAGATTACGTTCATTTACTTAGATTTCATGAAATTTGAGATATCGTTTCTTAACATATAAATTCGACGTTTATTTCAGATTTAGATTACTTATGCTAAATTATGTTACTGGCTTCCGTTGTTGTTATCCTAAATCAACAATTGCAAAACGTCTATTAAGCAAGCGAATGTAAATTTACGATTAAATCACCGGTTATTTGACGTACAAACGTTATAATGTGTGAGTCGACGTATCCATCCATTATGCAGCACAGATTTTCGCAAGTCTCAAAGTGCATTAACGGCGCTTATTGGGATGAATGAGCGCTATAGTGTTAATATCAGCGTAAATACAGACCTACATATCGTAATCCCATGCTTACCATTTATGTTTGCCGTAAGCTCGGTAACGCACCATTGCGAGCATTACATGCGTAACTTTGACGATTCAGTGATTCTTATAGATTCTTATATTTAATATATCTATCGTTTATTCTGATTATATAAGTAATTTTAAATGAGATTTTAGAAATATTACAATATTTTTATTATCTTTATGTTGGCTTAGTGCTTTAATTATATTTTTTGTTCTTCTTCTGATTCATTTTTAGAGAATATTAATTTTCGAAATTTCTTAATACAATTCAAATTTATCAAAATTATTTTTTTAATCTGTTTATTTAAGCTAAAAATTCATTTGCCATTTTATTTTTCTCGAAAAATTTGCTATAAGCGTAATTATCGAAACAGAAAAATGCAGAGCCTCACTCTGAGGAAATAAAAATTTTTACGTTTATTCTATACATTTTATATCCGTACGTTTCGTAGAGCACAATTTCAGTTTGCCATTCACATTCATTGGCACTGGAATATCCTACGCACATGCGCTCGACTCATGTGCAATATATACCAAATACATATGTACGCGTAAGGGATACCGATTATCGTTGTAGAAGCGGCTACATATATTTATGACCGAATTAACCCACAGAAATACCAAGTGCGGCGGCATAAATGCGGCCTCATAAATACGGGCGAACGGGTTATGTTTATATAAAATCGCTGTGAGATCGGTCGTCGGCAATTTATAGACTTTTCATTTATGGCACTTATAAAAATGCTGAACCAATTTAAATTGTGCAAACGAGAAAATAAGATCGACCGACAAAATAACCGTACTTTTTTTTCATTTTTTCGATGTTACCATTATCAAAATGCACGTTTATATAATATAAATGTCTCTCTTTAAGAAAATGCACTCCGTGATTTTTCTCACAGATTCATAATACGTTCTTAATTTCAATGTTTAATTTTTTTCTGATAGTCAACGCTACGTTCTATGGCATTTTAATGCCAAAATTTATAACATTTTTTTGGCGCAATATAGTGTTGCATGTCAGTGAAATAATGATTTATATTCAATCGTATTCAGATTTATGAAGGTGTACGTGACAGAAACAAGAGATTGCGTTTTTTAATTTTAATGAAATGCACAACGTAATCGCGTTGCGCTGGCGCATTTTAATTTACGCACGAATAACAGACATACCGCACCATTTTATCATATATGAAGATGAAAAATAAATGAAAATTTTGCTTTATTATAACGTTACTTGTTAATACAACGTATTCGAGTTTCATTATCCTCGCTGTGCAATTTCGCATATATTTTTTAATTAAGATCGAAGTCCGAACTTAGAAATGTAAAAATTGTTTTAAAATTGATCCGCAAGTAATTTTCAAAGGGAAACCAATTAATAGATTTTTAAAAAATCAAAATTCAAATAACTAATACAATTTAAGTGACACTTTAATTTATTTTTGTTTAATCAAAATTTATATTTATTGATGCGAAAAAATGGACTAAGAGTTTAAATTATGTCCGTAACATTGTGGAAAAAATCTGCAACGAAACAGACAAATGATATTGACGTTTCTATCTCGTATCCCTTGTGAACTCATCAGTCAGACATAAAGGGAAAATTGCTACAGAAAAGCGAGACGCTGGATGTTACATGCGCCGTAACTGGGACGTTGCGATAGATCGAATTATGTTTTACCCGTGCTAACCACGATATAGAGGCATGAGGACGTGGCCCGTCATGAAACGAAGGAGATATCGTTACAATGGATAAATGGAGAAAATAGATGTCACGATCTTTAATGGGATCTTACAACGTCACGACCGTTATTGTATAACGTTCATCTCACTTCCCGCAAATGTATATTACCAGAAATCTAAAGTAACGCGTAGTCCTCGCGTATTTTCGTACTTTCGTTAATACATTTTTAGTTTCGTCGTGTAACAATGAAAATTCATGTAATTTTCGATGCAACTAGGAGTCTGAAAGTTAGGATGATAACTTTAATCAGAATTAAAGCGATACAAAACTCCAATTCAGCAAATTTGAATTCAAAATGATTTAAATGTCCAAACCATTAAATCATCGTTGTGC
>NW_017259509.1:2772-13695 GCF_001594045.1 Atta colombica | reverse complement strand
TATATATATATATATATATATATATACACACACACACACACACACACACACATATATATATATATATATATATGTGTGTGCGTATTTATCAATTTTATACATTTTTACAAATATCAGGGAATGCATGAGTTTTCTAACAAAAAGTACTGAAACAAAAGTTGTAGAAAATTAAATTAACTTTCAAATGAGACCAAAATAATTACAGTACATTCTATAGATTTTGAGATAATCAATTTTAAATGTACAAAAAAAGTAGTTTTTTTTTGCTCAACGGGAAAGCTCTTTTAAACTCTGATTTTTTTCCAAGAATTTATTTTTTTTTTTTACTTTCTAGTCTTCGTTTTATTTTTTATAAATATGAAGAATAAGCATAAACATGAAGAATATCTATAAAAAGATTTTACTGTCGATAGCCAAAAAAAAAATTCTTTATACATTTTTGAAACCATAATTATCTCGAAATCCATAGAACGCACTACAATCATTTTAGTCTCATTTGAAAAATAATTTAATTCTCAATATTTTTGGTTAAAAAACGCATATATTACCTAATATTTATAAAAATGTATAAAATAACACAGAGGTTTTTAAGCGATAACTTTTTAAAGAAGCATTTTTCGACTCACGTTTATAGAAAACCTTTTCTTTAAAAAAAAATTAAATTTCCTAATAAAAATTAAATCTCGAAATTCGGCTATGAAACGTTTTGAGCTATCCTATATATATGTGTACATGATACTCATAACTCATGCAAATACATGTACTATGAATAATTAATTCTCTCTGAATTTTCATGGAATTAACACAAATATCTATATTTTGTGCACATATAATATTTTCTTTTTACAATTTTCTCTACACGTACATAACGTAACTAATTTATCACATTTAATTCATTTGAGTTCACATTAAAATAATTCATCCAAGGTATTCACATTATAAATATGTATAAAATATTTACTCCTTTCCAGCTTCAATATTGCATAATTAAATTCTCTTACATAATATTCCACGCAATGCTATTTTCTATTAATTCTCTAACAAGATGAAATCTTAGACTCTATTAACTCAAGAACTCCCGAGACCTTAAGATTTAATATTCTAAAAAGTTTATTTTAGCAAGGATTTTAATAGATAAAGAAACTCTTCTCCGTAACTTTAAACGCATTAAATGCTATATTATTAAAAAAATAGATTATATTAATATTGATTCTAATAACAAAATTATATTAGATATTAGATTATATTAGCTATTATATTAATTAATATTTAGATTATATTTAGCAAACAATACATCATATTAAATTTTCGTATGTACAATATGTATATATATATATGTTTATTCATTAATATATTAATTGAGAAATAGGATATAATTAAAACTTCCTCCCTTGTCTCAATAGAAAATTAAGACTGCAATTTGGTATTTGTAAGTTCTCGCGTTTCAATTACAACTGCATTGAATTACATCATTATTGTTTTATGCTCCGCGACAACTTCAATTATTATTTTCCGGGATGAGAATTTAAGATTCAATCTCGGGTCTCTCATCTCCGAAAAGCTTCAAGCGAGTTAATTCCGCAATATCAAGCATTCACCGTGATGGTGGGATGGAGAGGCTAATTCCTGTCGATATTCTCTCCATTCGAGCGAATCCATTAAAAGCCGAACGACCGGCATGAGACGAAGAAGCTCCCGCCGATCGATTTCCTGTCGAGCCCCCTTTTTTTTCACGGTTCTTGAATCGGGTCAAGTGCACTTGCACAACGGCAAACTGCCAAACCACGATCGCATTCGCGGCTGAAGATGAATCGGAGGAGCGCTCATCTAGTTGATCATTAGCATAGTCTATTATCGTCCGTTTTTCTTCTCTTTCTCTTTTTCTTTCAAATAGGCATTGCTCTCGACTGCACTCGGTACTAAAACCATAATTCGACTAGAAACTGATATATCCCGTTTGAGCGATTCGGCAAAGGGAAATCGTCTTCTATTTATTCCATTTTCAAGATGAAGAAGAGAAGGGAATGGGGCATCTGATTGCTTTTCCGATATTTATTTCAGCAGTTTCCATTAATCATAGATAAAGATCCTCTGTGCGTGTAAATGTGCAAAAGGAACCCGATGTAGTCGTCGTCGATTCGCAAAACGTCGGATTCTCTCGCAAGAATTTCGCTTTTAGCACAAAAAAAAGTATATGAAAACCTAGTTTGAATAGCTTGTAATGTTTCGAAAACAGTTTCACGCGTTGAATTGTTGCAACTAAAGCATCCTGTGACCAATTGAGCGTTTAAAACCACTTTACATGCTGCCTGTAACATAAAATTAAATTAACGACAACATTGATGTAACATGTTGCGGAGTCACGCGGTTTACCCCAAAATTAAAAGCAGAATTAACAGAACTGGTTTCCGATCAAGCTCAAAATCAGTGTTAACCAAACATTTTCAGACTCAATAATGAACAGATTTCAAATGAAATAGAACATACCGGCGGAACATACATGTCGAAACGAAATTATTGATTTTAATTTTACATTGTTATTCAAATTATATATTAATATTATAGTAGTGTTAATTTTTGCAAACTTTCGTTTGCGTAATTTAAAATTAAAATTGAAATAATCATTACGTTACATTATGGAAATTAAATTTTAATATTTTACTATTTCAGTAATTCTTAACACACAATTTTCTAAAAGGTTCTTTTTTTTTTGCCGAGAGTATAAAATATCCTATATCGTAACTCTTTACGTGACTCGCTCTTTACATTGTCGCAAATTCTTACCCGCACGAACATTATCACAAATTTATCATTCTTCTCTTCGTCCAGAAACGACGATATCCCTGTATCTAAACTCGTTACGCCGTCGAGATATACAATTATCTAAAGTAATTGTGCCAAGCCCCGCTTAAACCGCGATTGTCGTATCGCGCATTTAATTCTCGTTTCCCTTATCGCGCGCTGGCGCACGAGTTTTCCGCAGATGAACCCGAAATGCGTTTTCGACACCCGCGTAGTTTCGTTTACCGCACTCAGGCGTAATGCACCGTAATTCCGCGGTGTAATTATTGTCGCCGATAAATAGCGCAACCGCGTCGAACGGCGTGCAAATCGATCATCGACTGGAAATAAAATCCCACTCCGTGTTATATTCGGCGAAACAAAATATAATCGTCGAAATGATTTATTACACGACATCGCGAAATATTACGGTTGCAATCCTCTCCGAGAACGTCGATTATGACAAATAACATCGTTTCCAACGCAATTATTGTTATACACGGTTAAATTTATAATAATTTTTTTTTAATAATTTTTAATTTGAAGAATTATTTTTTTATTATTTTTTATAAGTCGTCAACCGTTTTTAATATATCATTAATTTAACTAAAAAAAATGAGGTTAAATAATTTAAGAAATGTATTAAATTTTATTTCAAAATTTAATTTATTATTTTTTGTAAGTGCATAATATTAATATGGTAATACGTTGTTTATTTTGAAACTAACTATAAGCAATTCAACCACAAAATAGATTAATTTACATTTTAATTCACATAGAAGTTAAAAATAACAAAATGTTATTTAATTCAAAGGATTGTAAATAAGAAAATAAGAAAATAATTCAAGACTGTAGTAGTCAAATTGTTTTTAAAGCGAGAATACATTTAATTATAACAAAATTTAAAGTAAGTTTCGACTCTAGATTTGAGTCATCTTCAGCTTAAGATAATGACAAATATATAATACCATGTATTACAATAACGCAAACATCGTCGCAATTTTTTGATAGTATGCCGTATGTGATCCTTCCGGTAAAAACATGAGAACACGAGCAGTTGTCCAACACAGTTGTATAGCTAAGTTGAGATAAAACTCTAGCTCACATCTTCAGACAGGTCATAAACAACATTGTACAATACTCCTCGAATCAAGAGTGCAAAATTCGTCATATTATTCAGAGTCAAAACGTACTTTGAATTTTGTTATAATTAAATGTATTTTCGCTTCAAAAAATAACTTATGTTTGACTCCTATGGCCAAATTATTCTCTTATTTACGTTTGAATTAAAGGAATCTTTTAATCATTTAACATTTTAGATTAAATTATTTCATTATCAAGGGATTGTGTTACCATTGTTCTTTTGATATTTATGTGAACAGCGTGACTGATTACTTGGATATTATGTAAAAAGATTGCAAGAAGTTTATTATCCAATTATTGAAGTCTCATTTTCTGATTCGCTCTTAAGATTCATGTCCTATCAAATTGATAATTTTGTCAAAATAAAGTTATTAAGATTTGAAATTGGAAAAATATTTTCTCACGAAACAAAACATCGAATTTCAGGGAACAAGCAATTTTAATAAAATGTCATGCAGACGAGAAAAATTCCGAACGCTCCGCGAGATGAACTGGGTCGAATATTGTCATTCCCTCACGAATTGCAAGCGGCTCGTACATGCAAGCATACAAGCGCCTCTTCATCTCCAATCGAGTTTATTTATTTTTTCAAATTAACTGATTTTCATAAAACGTAACTATTTACTCGCGAGCATCGAGAGTACCGCGTGAATGCGACGCGCACGTTCGGCCAATATTTGCGAGAAACGCATTGCGCCCGATGTTGCGAAATATATATTTTACGTATCGTCACACAATATTTGATTGCGCCGTTGCAAATATTGTCTGATTATGTTCGAGTAGACGGTGTTGTCGAAGAAATAGATCAGGAGTGATTGAAGATACCGGCAGACTGATGCATTTGAGGACTGCACTACTGTCTGCCAGAGTCGTGGCCGCTTTGCAACGTGCTCGTATGTTAGAGCAAATTCCTATGACGGATGTAAGTCATGTAACCCAGTTTCAGGCGCTACGCCGAGTTACGCTTAAGTGTCTAGTTGCCATTTCGGCCATGCGGTCGTAACTTTCGCGAAGAGATACCCAAGTGTTCTCTTCAAACATCGTCAGCTTATCCTATGTCGCCCTAGTTTACCACAATTCATTAGCGATGATACGAAAATGAATCATTCTTAACAAATTTTTTCTTGAACTTCTGCGAAAGAATATGCGCTTTGTAAGATAAACAGCGCCTACAAGGAAAGAACAGTTTTGCTGAAATAGGTAAAAATATTTACTAAATACAACTCTGAAAATAATTTCGTTGGCCATCAAAATAATTAATCCTTTGTAGGCACATATATTTTTACTTACTCCGTAAACATTTTAAATCTTTTATGTCCAGCTCAAATATTTTTATTGTTCGAGGCTTT
Organism: Atta colombica; assembly: GCF_001594045.1. NCBI lineage: Eukaryota > Metazoa > Arthropoda > Insecta > Hymenoptera > Formicidae > Atta > Atta colombica. The sequence continues at coordinate 8,422 of NW_017259509.1, read as the reverse complement.
AAAAAATTCAGGATTATTTTTCATCTGTTACATTATCAAATAGTTATTTAATTCAAATATTAAAACCTTTATTTAATAAAAATTGAAATTTGTGCCAGAAAAGTTGAAAGCAAAATTTTGGATAAAAAAGAAACCTAATTTGTCTAACGAAGAATTAATAATAAGAAATCTCAAGCATGAGCAATGCTACAAAAAGTTTTGGTATTCTTGCAATCAGTTTAAATGTTGTACATAATTATTTTGATAATTTAACAAAATTATTTTTCAATCTGTATCTATAAATTTTTGACTTCTTCAGCAAAACCATCCATTTCGTTTTATATTTCTGTGTATTTTTATTTTATTATCATTTGCTACTTGTGTTAGTCAATATCTCTGCTGTATATTTTTTCAGTGCAGAAGAGAATTTTTTTAGTCCTCTACTGACGCAGATACATTTTATTACGTTCCCTGCGCATAATTCTCGACATTCTTGAAATCATGTCCTATTCATCGTAGACGCAAAGGTATCTTCGTCCAGCGAATCATGAAAAATGTAGAGGTGTACATTCAAATACGTATCCAACAGTCGCGACAACGCGGGATGATTTCCTTCGAGACGAGATTCCTTTAAATCCTTTGTTACCGCGAGCCACATTTATTCGTATCTTATTCCTTCTCGTTCTTATATATTCTCGCGATCGTACATTTTTTACGAGCGCGCCCGGTATTCTTTCAAGCAAGGTAATAACGCGTGCTGTGAAGAATTAGGCCGCTCTCCCTCCGGAAATGCGTGTAAAAAATGCGAACGGACTTACGTTTCTTTGGAGCGCGCAAAAGAAATTGCTGGAATCGTAAAGTTTCTCTCGGTTTTCCGTTTCTGTTCGCGCACAAAGCATTCCGTTTTCCCCTACGATATTTCTCAGAATTAAAAATCTAATTCCATTAGAAAACTAAAAGAAGAAGCACCCTGTTAAGAAGATAAAAGAAATAAGATCACAAAGAAGTTTTTTGAATTTCATTCTAGTTTAGTTATCTCTTTCCAAGTTTCCCTTAAAATGTTACAAAACTTTGTTTAAAATCCAAGTATTTGATTTTGGTACACATTTGTATTTTAAACATTTATACATTTATACATTTTATGATAAATGCATATCTCTATGTATTTTAATCCCTTTCATATTTTGATACATTACAAATGTATATTTCTTCAATTTTCGGTGAAAATATTAATACAATATATATAAGCGTGATGTACGAAGTTATGAAAATTTTAAAATCTTTTCAGAATAATCTTGAATTCAAAACTCAAAAGTAACATTTACAGAAAATTGAAGAGATTCATGCATATTAAAGAACTATGCGTGTGCGCGTGTATACGCGTGTGTGAGTGCGAGCGTAACGAAGCAAGCAGAGACTGCTATGCCAGAGATCCCGGATTCCATCCCAGGCAGAATCGAAAAATTTTCGTACGCTCCTCTTGACAGACAATAGCAAACCACTGAGTATCCTTGCCATGTACTTCTATAAACAAAATCGTCGTTCGGAATCGATGTTAAACTGTAGGTCCCTTATGACTGTGTACAATCAGCGTGCGCATCACAGACATATGATAGAAGTCCTTTCGGAGGATTATAGAAGGAGGAATATATATATATATATATACGATACACCCCGAGAAAGATTTCTTCGATTCAAATAAATATTCTTTGCTATATGATTGAAGAAAAATTTCTTTTTTTGATTTGAATATAATTTTTTTTAAATTAAAGAAATTTTTTTTTAATCGTGTAGCAAAAAGAAGCATTTCTTTGAATTGAAACCTTTTTGTGTAACAATTATGTATATTACTCATATAAAAGTTTGAAATATTCTTTCAGGAAATTTTGTTTTCTCGACACGTCTTATCATCAATACCCTTGTTTTTTTAAAGAAAAAGAGGAAAAAAGACACGTGTGAATAATGTAACTAAAAGGGGTACGGTCGATGCTCGCAATGGCGGTGCTCCCTACGCGTCCTGAATCGCAATCGTGCCAGTATCCGACACACAACCCCGGAAATTTTTCGGTCGATCGAGCCGCGCGCGTTAATTACATGGCGCTCCGTGCGCGAAAGATTACAGGGAGTTTTTGAGCAGCGGGGACTGAACGGTGGAAATTTGGTGTTTCGACAGCCCAGGATCTTTCCGGTTGTTTCAGCAGCTACCGCTTGGGTGCTGTTACCATCGTAATTTTCCGTGGCGCAGCCGACCGCCTCGGTGCAACCAATTTCGACACCGCATTACCCTTCCGCGGTTATCTCTCGCTGTTTGCAACAACCTCCGAACGAATCAGAAATCGGCAGCTTTAGAGATTCAGAAGCGCCGGTCGATTTATCCAATTTGATGGCCGGCCGCAAAACCGTCATTCAATTATATCGCAGAAATGAAATAATGATTGAAAAAAAAGAAACAAAAATTCCAAAAATTATAATCTTAATTTTCGACTTTATTTTCGATTATTTGTAACATCTTTTTATAGAGACTTGAAATTTTTTATTCTCTGATCTTTATAGCATTATTGCTTTGATTTATTTAAATCGGCTACTAAATTTGACTGCATTTTTATCGTTTGATTCATATTGATTGAAAACTTACATTTATACAAAAAAAAAAAAAACCACCCGAATAATTATTGTTGGACTCATGGTATAATAAGGTAAAGTTACGTTCCCGTGGATGCGTGTAGGAAAGTGAATTTGGATCCAAATTTGATTGATTATTTCTAATATGCTATCGTCATTATGCGCAACGTTTCATCTTAATTATTACACCATGATTGGAGTGACTATCTGTAGAAAAAGAATTTTATATCAATTCCCTTATATATAATCAGTGTTATATATAATCAGTTATATATAATCAGTTATATATAGTGAGTAACCATACTTGTTCGTTTAAATCATCAAACACATGGACTTGTTGAATAGGAGAGAGTATTTTTTCATTTTCTTTTTTTATATTTTTTTTGTTTTGCTTGGCTATAAAATTCGCATAATTGTTATTTTTATGTAACAATATAAATTTGTTTAATGTTGATAATAACTCGAACCGTCTGTTTATTGCAATGTTTAATGTTTTTATATTTCGAATATTAAAAAGATCTTCGCTCGTAGCCCTTCTATTATTTTATTATTGTTAATTTAATTTTCGAGATATTTTTAAAATTTTTGATAGGTTTTCTAGAATTTGAAATTAAATTTTTTCAGTGCAATAAAAAAAATCTAAAGTCTATACAAAAATTGACAATACATCGGGAAAATATTGTATAATTAGAGGAGAAGAAACAAATTGAAACTCCAAATATTGCAATTCAATTATGAAAATTATTAATTCTTCTTTATATATACACGAACCTACAATTTAATTATATTTTAATTGTTTAATTACATTCTAATAAATTTGCTTTTACATTAAGCAGCACAGATAGTTCTTTTCATTATAGAAAGCGTTAATATGTTATTATTGACAAAACAAATAACGAAACAATTTATTGAACTCTACTCTATTAAATTCGTATATTGTTAAATTCATAATGACAAATTCGATCTAATTTGAATTGTTTTTAATCATTTCTACAGATTGCCACTATTTCTATCCAATATATCGTTAATTTCGCTAAAATAATTGAATTGAACAATTTATATAGTTTAAGAAAATGTATTAAATTTGATTCAAATTTATTTTATTATTTACTAAATACGTTAATACGAATGATATTTATTTTGAAATTAATTTCAGAAATGGATTAATTTACATTGTAACACACATCAAGTTTAATGGGGGGGGGGGGAAGTTGGGTGATTTGGAGGGAAAAATCAACGATTTTTTTTTTAATGTTGTGTAATTCTTTATGAATTTTTTGTGGAAAAATGGTTACAGCTATCAATTTTAAATTTAGACCTATATTTTATTTGTACTTTACAATAAATATGAATTTTTATTAATTAAAATATGTTGAAATGTCTGAGAGGCAACATATTTTGTTAAAAATTTTGCTGACATTGTACAGCCAGAACTAGTCGTCCGAAATAAAAAAAATCAAATTAATTTATAATTAAAAATGTTGAATGTATATGATAAACCTAACAAAATTATAAAAAATCGCAATTTATTAAACTTACTCCTAAAAAAAAGATCCTTTTTTGACCATTATTTTTTCCATTAAGTTGAAAAACTATTATTATTTTGAAAAATTAATTTTTTTTTTTTAGGTTTACTATATAGAGAAAATAATAATTGTAATTAATGTGTAAAAAGCGGTGATCAGTGCATTAGACACGTTTTCTCTCTACAATGTCAGTAAATTTGAAAAAACACGAGAAAAATGAAATTTAAAGTTTTGAATTAGAATACTTACGTTTTTTTACACTTATGTTTTTAAATTTTTCTTATTCAGCGATTCTTAGACCATAATGTGATTCAACCTCTTGTTTGAATAGAAATGTACAATAGAAAAAGACAAAAATACAGTAGATGTTTCTTTGTTGAAAGAAATAACAACCGTACGGCGCGCAGCAGGAGATTGAAACTCAAACGCGCCTAATTTTTACCTGTGCACCATTTCAATAAACTCCATTATTTTACGTTATTTCTATGAACAGTTTTGGCAATATATTTTCAAGACAACTTTCCGAAAATTTAAAAATCGATTTTTTTTACCCTCCAAACTACTCGGCTCTCTTAAAAGTAACAAAATATTTCATTCAAGAATTGGATTATTATTGTTCTTTTATCTAACAATGTAATTTCAATGACATTCGACGATAAATGGCTATAGTTTTTTACGTGTTGTAATTTATTAGCATTTTCCATTAGGAAAATTAGTGCAACGCTGATATAATTGTTCAAATCGGTTTACACATTTTCAGTGTTAATAAATAATTTAATCGTTTTAATCGTTATGAGATTATCGTGATAACAAATCATATGTAATTAAAAGAGTTAAATTATTTATTAATGTTGAAAATGTAAATTAATTTGCATTCAATTACATTCTCAGTGTGCATCAGTATTGCTGCATTAATTTTCCAAATGAAAACGCTATAAGAGTTTAGCTTCGATACACCAAAGGTTTTCAGCAAATAGAAGATCAATGATTTTTCGGTATGCAAGTGCTTTATGGTTATTTTTAAATGTATTATGCATTCTAATAATTATCAGCAGGTCTGAAATCCCAGATTTGTTCGAAATCCCTAAGAATTTTTGAACTTAAAATGAGATAGACATTTAGATTGAAAAAAGAGAGAAAGTAAAGATGCTGAGTGCAAAAAGTGCAAGCAACACGAACAGACCTAACATCACGAATATAACGCGATGAAATGAATTCTCACGTTGACAATATTGTGAAGGTATTTTATTTTCAGTACCTAGAAAACAGGTAAAGATATTGTAGAAAAAATTTACCGTGATACAGGTACAAGTATTAGAAAAATAATATGTAAACCTCATGGCAGATATCGTGTACATAAATAATTTTTTAGAAAATGAATTCTCAAGAATGCTCATAAATTAAAAATGATAATACTTAATTTTGAATCAGCGGGATATTATCTCAAAATTTTTTTGCAATAAATCACAATTTAGAAAAAATCATTGATGCATTTACATTTATTACATTTTTTTATTTATGTT
>NW_017259509.1:0-2672 GCF_001594045.1 Atta colombica | reverse complement strand
AAATTTAACTTTTTTATAATATTATTTTATCTATTACATTATACAATTATTATACAATTTATTATTATACAATTATTCTCAATCTCTAATAACTCTACAAATTTTCTGACCAGAGCATCAGAAAAGAATGTGGAATGGTTTTTTATCGAAGACATTAAACAATTTTGCTACTCTTCTCAATATCATTTCAATATTTGTTTTTGAATAATCGCAACAATTCTAAAGCTCTATATTTCATTTTGAGTATGCATATTTTTGTACAGTTTAATTCCTAATAACTATATATATATATATACAAGGTATCTTAGAACCGACATACTGTCAATATAAAAGCACTTTCGAGTAAAGCTGTTAAACTAGATAAAAAAATTTTATCTAAAGGCAAGTAAACGATTTATTAGATAGTACTAGAAAATATGAAAATAGTTGAGTTCAAACTCAATAAGTTTGTTCGCGTTGCTTATACTTTTTGCACTAAGCATCTTCACTTTCTTTCTTTCCAACGTGCGAATATACATTTATCTTATTTCAAGTATGAACATTTTTAGGGATTTCAAACAATGCGGACACACCTATTAATTATAAGCGCTCGCTATTATTATTGTATTCTTTTATATCCAATCAAACTTTTAGAATAATACATAGATACAGTGAGCGCGCGTTCAACTGAACGTAACCTAAACGCAACCAATGTCGCTGCTTGTCTCGAGAGAAAAAGTATCTCAATACAGATACAGTATCTAGGCACGTTCGTGTCCAGTTATAATAACTAGGTTCTTGTACCTAAATGCTGCACAACATTGCACGCGGATAGTAGTACGATTGTTATCGAAGAGTATTAGATTCTGTCTCTCGAGACAGCCAGCGACATTTTCGTATCGTACAATAGTATCTAGTAAATCGTTTATCTGCCCCTAGATGGCTAGTCAAAGTTTCTTTGTCCATTTTAACAGCTTTTCTCGAAAATGCTTTTATACGTGAATTGTAGTATATATATAGTTATTAAGAACCGTTGAACTGTACATTTCTGATACAGTGTATTAGCTAAAAGTACATATACTAAATTGACTGTAGGATACCTCAAATATCACACATATATTGGAATGATGTCGAAAAGAGTAACAAAATTACTTTAACGTCTTCGATAAAAATCATTCCACATTTTTTTGGTGCTCTGGTCAAAAAATTTCCAGAAGATATACTACTGTACTGTATAGATATGTGAGCGCATAATTTTACCATATATAACATTTTTTTCTATACTAAAAGAAAGAAATATAATTTTCATCAGTAAAACAGCTCTAGGAAGAAATATTGTTATTATTAAGATTCTTACGGAAGCTGACTGTCGTCATTAAGTTGCAACGGCGTTTCCGGAATGCAAAGCGTAATGTACCGTCTTTGGACAATCAGAATACGGCATTAAGCGCGAGTTGAAGTAATTTCTACCATTGTCGAGCACCAAGTGCTTATTCAGCGACGTGTATATTAAAAAGAATTGTATTCAAAGATTTATATTTGCTCTACAATTAAATTATTTGAAGTATAAATAAAATATTTTGAATTTATATTATTTCATAATATATGATCACTTCACTGAGATATTGTAATTGTATTCTTTTATTAGAGTAAATATTTATATTAAATTTATTAGAACATATTTCTAAACATTCCAAAATTTTACATTGATTTCACATATTTTATTAAAAATCATATTAACATACAGAATACATGATTTCATTTATTTTATCGACAATATGAAAATACTTTTCTTTATTCTATTATAACAATAAAAATAAAGAAAAGTACTATGCGATTCAATTTTTGAATTTGATTCGTTGGAAATTATAATGGAATAGAAAGAAAATTGCCCTTCTTCTCCTTCGTGAATTCATCTGGTAATTTTACCAAGAATAAGATCGCTTTCAGAAACATATTTGCGGTACCACAGACAATTCTAATCTTTATGAACAGATCTTTATGTCGGAAACGCAAACTTATCTATTTATCTAATCTATTTAGAAGTCTTGAAGATATCCTTACGAAATTTTGAATCGTAATATAATATATAGGATTACAATTTCTTTCAATTAATTGAAAAGTTTTTTAATTTCAAATTGCAAATTGATTCTTTATTAATTTGCATTTTGTACATATAATTGTAATATATATTTGCTACGTTAAACTTATATGCGCAAAGAAATATCTGAATAAAGTATGGAAGAAAATATATTTCTTCTATTTTAAACTAAAAATATTGAAAAAGTTTATTTCTGCATAATTGTACGCGTAATTAATTTAAAATTTAACTTTAATTTCATTATAAGATAGTTGTAATCGTCACGTTAACCAAAACGCTTGACTTTACAAATTTATATTTTTCAGATGAAAAGTGAGTGGCTGTTATTTTAGGTTATTTTAAATCAATTTTTTGTGACGAATAAAAACATCACTCTAAAATTCTTACCTACTGCCGTTGTTAAGAAAATCCTTCGTAAAAATTAGAAGGCGCAAATATACGAGTTATCGCCATAACGGTTTGCTCATTAATTGTCATGGGTATGTCTCACAAATCGCCATTTAACGATCGCATATACGAACGATGGAATAATTCAGACACATAAATTAAAATAAAAATGAAAAAAAATAAAATATTATAAAATATTATAAAA
>NW_017259508.1:235472-237204 GCF_001594045.1 Atta colombica | reverse complement strand
TATATATATATATATATATTGTAATTAACCATATACAGTTATTACATTAACATAATTGTATATAATAATAAGAATAATTATATGTGGTTAGCTATAGTGAATAATAATAACAATAACCTTCTCCGATAGGATCTGGTGGTCCAATCTTTCTGCCACCAATATGACCACCTGTCCAACCACGTTCCAAAGGTGACAATTTCTGTTTTGATTTCATTGGACGGAGCTGCTGCTTAGCGAGTTTTTCTTCTCTTTCAGGATCAACAGGTAACTTTTGATGTTCCATGATTTGTTTACCTCTAATCATAGGAGTATTGAGACCAGGGAATTGCATTGGAATTTTTCCTACTCCAATAATCTGACCCTTGTTTAAATCTCTCTTTCTTGCCAAGCCTTTTGCTCTACCTCTCTGTCTTCCTGCATTACTGACAGTTGTCACACCCTTCCATAATTCATCCGCAGATTCTGTAAGAGAGGAGTGTGAGAAGAGAAAAACATTGAAAGCATTTTTTTGTCTAAAATATTACGCTCACCAAAACTTTACTCACTATTTACAAAAAACGTCGTATTCCTCGTATTATGTACTAAAGGGATGTGCGTCTTTAACAGATGTGAATATATGTAATCAACAGTAAATAAATTATGTATATCTGTGAAAAGATGTTATATAAACGTTATAATGAGTAATAGTAAATAAATTGAACTGATAAATTAATTTGAATGGGATATATGTAAAAAAAATATGTATTTCGTACCATTGTTCACAAATGAAACGTTTCTTGGCGAATTTTTCACAAATCCACAAACACGTAACAAACACGTTCGAATCATTTTCAACTTTTATTAATTTACATTGATTCTCGTTCAAGACTTCTTTGACATCAGTCAATGACAAAATCAGAAAGAAATCTAAGAGGGACCACCCCGTGTTTTTCTCTGCTGAATAAAGCTAAACGCGCAGCCAATGTATCAAACATTGAAAAATTCATCTCCTAATTATCCCTATAAAACCAATTCTCCTATCGGATAATCGAATGTATTCCAAAACTCATCAAGGCTATTTCCCAGTTAAAACCAGAAACACGTTACACTGGCCTAGTTTTCATCGAGGGTTTAAACAGGATCAGAATGTAAGCATCAACCAATAGTTGAGAATTCCTCTGTCGTTCAATAACAAGGAAATACTCGACTGTAGTTGGTTGGTATTATTCTTACATTCTGATTGGTGAAAACTAGGCCAGTGTTACACTGTGTCACTTGCGTATGTGTTGGAAAACATCCTAAGTTCGGTAAGCTTCAAACTCTTTTTCACCGAGAGTATGCGAATCTATATTGTGATATTTTATGACACTTATATTTTGTGGCGCGTATTAATTTGTAAATATAAATAGATAGATGATCACAAACACAACTATTATTACATATTTTATTACGCGATATGGATCTAGATACAGCTTACATTGGTAATTGCATTTATTTTATCTAAGACAATTTTGCATATATATATATATGCTTATTGTTTGTTATTTAGAAAAGTATACTGTATGTATCATTCGTACGCGAGTATCTCTGTCTTATATTACATATATGAATATTCTTTTTTTTTTATATTATTATTTAATCAAAGTATATCTTTCTTCTCTCCACATACTTCTCTACACATATACGCATAAGAAGATGTAAACACGTACAGTATGATGAATTAATATTGTATATAACCTACATTTTAAAAACT
>NW_017259508.1:233802-235372 GCF_001594045.1 Atta colombica | reverse complement strand
AGAGAGAGAGAGAGAGAGAGAGAGAGAGAGAGAGAGAGTAACAGAGTGAAAGAGGGAGGGGGGAGGGAAATATTCTAATTGTAAGGAATTAGAATAAATTGGAAAGTTCACTCAATTTTGATTTGAATATTTTTAAATTTGTTATTAGAACCATTGATTCATGATTGGATGGAACATCTTCAGCAAACTATGAGAAAACAGGAGCAAGAACAGATTGCTAATGCAACTGATTTTGCCATGCCATTTATAGGTAGGCAATGAGAGAATAAATATTGTGTCGCGTACAATGAATTAAGAGATATTGAAAGATATTTGGAAAATTTGTTAGAATATCATTTTACTGCTTTATTTTAAATTATATTATAATCACAGCGATTCCAGCATCTACTATGAAAGCTGCTTTCAAGATAGCGGAATATTTGGAGTTAGAGCCAAATGTCAAGTATATGGCTGTTGAACTGTACGACAGATTCATGTGTAAACACTTTTGGGAGCTTTTTAAGACTGAGTTTGTAAATGATCCATCTGAAGCATCATGGTTTAAAATTTGCAAGAAAATTTCTAATCAAACAAAATTAAATCTAATGTCATGTTTTCAATTGGCGTGCAAAATGGATTCTCATTCCAGTATTTTAGGAATACCGCAAGTACATTGAAAGATGATACTTTGTAAAGAATTTAAGCATCATGACAAATCTTAACAGATAAAATTGTTTTGTTAGATTCTTAATATTTTATATCTGATTGACAAAGAATCTGAATATACGCGAAACATGATTTCCTCTTCGGAAATTAAAGTTTTCAAAACAGTAGGATTTACAATGCCCCTTTACACACCATTGCACTGTATCGAAATTCTTCTGGCAGCGACAGGTCTCGGAGAAACACCAAATACGTTTAACATTTCGATAGATTTATTGGATTTGGCTTATCTAAAGGTTTAGACATTATCTAATTTATTTCTTCATACAATTGACATTTATACAATACATATTTCACTAAATTGTACATATTTCCAGCATGACAGATTGTATTCACAATTTCATTCATATTATATGCACAAAGATACTGTAAATACAGAATATGTAGCTCGGAAACTGATATCATTGAAATCAAACATACTTTACCTAAGTGCAGCAATAGTATATTGCACAACGTTTTTTCTATGTTTGGATACAAATGCTTTGGGAGAGCAAATTATTGTAGCAAAATTGGCAGAATTATCAGATACGACCGATATTGATATTTTCAATATGGCCAATATGTTGCTCTCAATAGCAACACAAGAATAATGTAATAGACTGCATATTAAATAATTTTACATACGCACGCATGTGTGTATTGTACTATATAAATACACGTTATACAGATATGTATTGTGTAAATACTTTGTAAACAAAATTAAATTAATTCTTATTAATACATCGCATGCAATTATATGTACATTTTTATTTATTTAGATCATTTATGTACATTATATATACATATATATACATATATGTGTGTATGTGTGTGTCCCAGCAACGAGAATGGATTAAAATGGATTGAAATTTTTTTCTATTCGAATATA
>NW_017259508.1:210367-233702 GCF_001594045.1 Atta colombica | reverse complement strand
TATCTGATAATGCATATTTTAAATAGCGAATACTTTTTTTGGATTTAATTGAATTCAATTGGATTCAATTAAATTCAATTGGATTGAAAAATTGCATTCCTTATTCAAAATTTTGAATTGAACAATATTCACAATTGTGTTTGTGTGCACAGAAAAAGCTAATATTATTTTTAGATTGAAAGGCATAGAAGTATACTCCATGCAATTCCTATAAATGAATAAAAATGGATTCAAAATTAAAAAGCATTCGTTTTAACATTCGTGAATCAATATTTCTGAAAATCTGAATTCATTTCAATTCATTTCAATCCATTCTCGTTTGCTGGATACATATTTGTAAAATTTCTTTTCTTCTCCATTGTATACAACAGAATATACATGTTTAATACAAAACTTTTTCGGATAATTTTATTATTTCCAATCTAACGAAACAGTAATTTTAAACTTATTGTTAATTTCATATTTTTGTTACAATAAAATCAGTCACGTTGAATTTTATTTCATATTTGTTATTATATTTTCGTATTTATTATTAAAATATAACAATTTTTTAATTATTATTTTTAATTTTACAATGTTTTCTACAATGTTTTTTACAATAAACATATAAACCATTGTAATATTTACGGTTCATACTGACCACAAAGATGCTCATGAAAAAATGTGTTATGCAGAGAGACTTTTTGCACCATGCGTAAGTAATTACAGCTATTTCACTACAAATATCGCATGTCGATTTCGAATGTTTTTTTTAGTAAAAATCGACCGGTGTTTCAAATTCTACTAGCCTATGTTCCAAATATTCACTTTTGTACCAAGCATATTTAAACAAATTAGTAAATCTTGGTGATGAAAACTGATTGTGCGTTAATGATTGTAATTTTAAAATAGTTTCTAGAATGAAGTTTTATATCAAGATCTAAAAGTATGACTACATCTGAAAAATGCTTGAAATTCTTCCACGGAATCCAAAATTCCACGGAATCTAACGGTTGTATTTCTCCTGTGTTCCAGCCGGTATAATTAATAGAACAATATCTTTTGAATCTGGTCTATTTCTTTGAATTATATCCGGACAATGAATTATCTAGTCCATGAATCTAATAGTAAAACTGAATTTGATCCAATTTGGATAATATACTTCCCTTATCCAAGTTTCAAAATGATTTGATGTTAGTTTACCAAATTTGATCGCCATTTTTGATGCCATAATAGAAATATTATTTGCGATAAACATCGTTTCTTGTTTCTCTAAGACTTAATATCCTATTAGGTTTTTTTAACATTATAAGAAGTGGAGATAATAATCTACTATTAGTTGAAATAACAGGTTGTATTGTATAACTGTGCATAATCGCAGATATTGACGCAGATATTGTGTTACATTCTCTACTTTTTTTACTTTTTTTAGCTTTCTCAATGTACGATCAGCATTCTAATTGAAAACCACTTTGGTCCGAATTATGTACATTTTCAATTCCATAACGGTCAATATATAACATTTGACATTTTCAATAAACTTATTACTGTCTGCTTGTAAAGTTTCCTTTGACATTAAAGCTTTTTTAGTTATAAATTTCATAACTTTTCTAGATACAATTTGATGCGCGAGCTTAAATCTTTTAATTCATTCGTGTAATGCTTTAAAATCTAATAAGTTTTCTTGTTATTGCGCTTGCAAAGCCCATCGTGTAATATCAATATTATGGATCTTTGCCCCTCTATGAATTGCTTCAATAAATCTAATGTATATGCTGAAATTAATCCCAACTTTTCTATTTTACTACCATCTACATTCATTTGCTTTTCCCATCATGACAATTGTCCTGCTGATATTACTTTCCGAAATCTTGAGTTTACAGATTTCAATTGTCCTTGACTTTAAATCTTCTCCAATATTCAACTGCTTCTCTTTTATATTCTATTGAAATATCATCGATATCACAAACCATTTCCTTTACATTGCATGCATAATTTTCTTCTTCATCTACGAGTTCTATTTCTTGTGCTTTCCAACAAAGGAGAATGAATTAAAATGGAAAATTTTTTTAATGCGTACCTTAAATCCATGAAAATGGATTAAATGGATTGAATGAATTGAAATGGATTGGATCCGAGCTGACACTAGTTTAATATTTAAAAAAAAAATACATATTTAAAGTTTACAAATTTTATTCCTAACAATATTTATAATAATTATATCTGAAATTAACTATTTCAAATTGGTATTAAAAAAACGCACTTTAGTGGAAACCTGGAATTATGATTCTTCTACGTTACCCGCTACACCACTCTTTCAATTGGTAAATTTGTTATTCATTCTCTACTTTAATTACAACCAGCTAAACGAAATTATATAGATATAATAAAAATATCATTTGACAGATATAATAAAATATAAACAATTTATATTAATATAAGACAACATTGGGTAAATTTCGTATAATCTAATCTCGCTTGACCGATGTTGCGCGCGGTAATAGCCTAATATTCGGGCTATGTTCGACTTGATTTCACGATCATTTATTTTACTTCTGATTAAAGAAAAACAAAAAACATAGGTCAATTATTTTTATGTTACAACTTTTTTGAACTTAGTTGGATAAAAAAGAAAAATTTCTTATTTATAATTTGAATAATTTAAGTAGTATTTATGATCCATTTTTAAATAAAAACTTTTTTTATTCAATTAGATTGAAAAACTGCATATTCAGAATATTGAATTGAGCAGTATTTACGTTGCAGAAATTGCTGATATTATTTTTGAATTTAACTGAATTAAAAAATTGTACTTGAGTAGTATTGAGTAGTATTGAGTAGTACTGAATTGAGTAGTATTGAGTAGTACGATGCACAGAAAATACTAATATTATTTTTAGATTGAAAAGCATAGAGGCATATGCTCTATGCAATTCCTGTTGTTCCGTCCAGCGGACTCCCCCGACTCTTTTCTTTCGTGGAGATCTGGAATTCGTTGAAATAAAAAGACAGCTGCAAATAATGCACAAATTGAGTGTTATAGAAGAAAAATTTCTTTTCTTACACTAAAAACTAAAACGAAGAATCCAGTATCTCCTCATAAATGTCAGTCCGAGATAAACTAAAAATCGATACACGTGCACGAGCGGTGGGAGCAAAAGGACACTGAGTTTATGCCCCTCACACACTGCGAAAAAAAAAATATGTCATTGAAAGCGTAAGACCGGCACCAAAATACTTTTTAACGGTTAAGTCGCGGACGACTCTCACGAATCCGTGATCACAAAATCTATCACACGACGTTCAGGAGTAAATTCTGGGTAGGGATAAATCTTGTACTGATGCTGCACATGCGCTTTCTTGACTGCACGTTCACCCATAAATATTAAGGTCATAAAATTTAAGAGAATACTTTTCCATACTATAGACTCCGACATCCTTTCCTTCTCCTTGACTAATCCGAGAACAAAGAAAAATCCTACTACTAGTTAACGAAATCTATTCCACCAATCCAAATCGGAGTAATCGGGGGCGATTAGTATAAAAACCGCGGTTCCACGGCCCTCAGTGTGATTTTTCTCTCTGAGTTTGGAGAAGCTATAGTTGTCGGGACCTTTGAAAAAGGCTTCCGATTCTCGAAACTCTTTTTCTCCAATAGAGTGCAAAACCATACTATTATCTTAAGATCAACGGCACTGGCTGACCGCGGGAATTAATGAAGCGGATCTGCCGCCCAGCATCCCATAGTCGACAGCACTCTCTCCGATGGTCTCTCGGGCACTCGATACATTGCCAAGTAGTAAATCTTAGGATTTCGCTGCAATTGAATGGTCCCTCCTCTTCTTGTGTATTCCCTCTTTAAAGACGACCAAATTTTTAATTCACTTTTTGTGTTCACTCAGTTTTTCAGTCCCTCATCCCCTAGCGGAGAATAACAATGCCGACTCCGTGTCCGCTCCTACACCGCGGAAAACTCTAGAGAACAATCTCCGCTAATTCAGGCAACGGTCCAAGAACAGATTCCGGTCGTTCAGCCTCCAGCTTCGACTCTATCATCGCTATTAGAAATTTTTTATTTTCCTGTCTCCTCAGACTTCTTCGATGACCTCTTCCCGTTCTCCTCCTGTTTCACATCCAATATCACCACCCTTGATTGAGGAATTTCCCGCATATTGTCCCTTCAATTCCTCCCGTTCAACCTGACGTTTACTCTCCTGCTATCATCTTCCTCTCCTCTTTCATAATGCCTATCAGTTATTGGAATACATGTCCTATTTTATTCTTTCCATCAAAGACTGAGTGATAGTTGGCACACACAGGACTTCACTTGCTTATTTTCAGTCCCCGTACCATCCCTCATCCCATCGATCTTTTTTCTTTATATGAGCTTATAACTTTAATTTTCTCCTTTTCCTTCCAAACTCTCCACACTTAAAATAACCGTCTATATCACACACAACTCTATTTCCACACACACACACACACACACACACACACACACACACACACACACACACACACACACAAATTCGTACGACCATACTTCAGAATAGAGAACCAAAGGCTGTATTTTTATATTTAAGAAAAATGTATTACTAAATATTTCTTTTATTATATTACTTTTATTAAATTTAATCCTCGTCAATTAATTTGAAAAAATCTCTCTTTGTATTCATTGTAAATTCTCCCGTAGTTTCATTTCGCCCTTTCCTAGGTTACTTGGATTAAGTTCCATGATCGAAAGCCAGGACATATGCACGTACCGGCACATCTGATGTTAAAGTGCGTCCTCCCGCTACTGATCCAGTTTGGGCCCTTTAAATTAAAAATATGACTCATGTGTTCGTTTAGCAGAGCACAAGTTGAGGTTTTCACTTTATCTTTCATTCGACCTCCGGCTCGTTAGGAGCCTTGGAACGAAGCGAAGTGCCTCCCGATTTGCATTGGTCCTTCCCCACAGTTCTCTTGCGGTCCGGAGTCTGCACATGACCAAATCGGTCTATAATGCGGTCTAATAATTTCCTATTGCGTTCACCCCCTCACCTTCATGCATGCGGAGCTTGGACGTAAGACTATAAATGAATAAAAATGCATTTAGAAAAGGCATAGACATTTGAAAATCTGAATCCATTTCAATCCATTCTCATTTACTGGGTTGCTAGCTATATGGACCTCAACACAATGGCTTATAATTTCTACCGAGAGTTTAAACCGGATTAGAATGTAAAAACCAATCAACTACAGTCGAGCATTTCCCTGTCGTTCAACTGTAACAGGGGAATACTCGAATGTAGTTGGTTCCCAGCAAACGAGAATGGATTAAAATGGATTGAAATTTTTTCTGTCCGAATATGTATTTTAAATAGCGAATACTTTTTTTTGATTTAATTGGATTCAATTAAATTCAATTGGATGCAATTGGATTGAAAAACTGCATTTCCTATTCAAAATTTTGAATTGGACTCAACTTAACATAATGACGGCCGCATCTAAATCGAACCTAAGTCATAATTATGGGTCAGTGCACAATCCCGAAAAATATTGTGCGTTGATCGACTATAACTGGCGTTTTATAACTCAGTTACGATCTATCATTGGCCTAATTCCACCGAGTTTAAACCGAATCAAGATTTAAACCGGAATGTAAAAACCAACCCAGCAAAACGAGAATGGATTCAGATTTTTCAGAAATATTAATTCACGAATGTTAAAATGAATGCTTTCAATCTTGAATGCATTTTTATTTATTTATAGGAATTGCATGAAGTTTATCTCTATAAAGCCTTTAAATCTAAAAATAATATTAACTTTTTCTGTGCAAAACACACATTGTGAATACTATTTAATTCAAAATTTTGAATAGAAAATGCAGTTTTTCAATCTAATTGCACTTAATTGTATCCAGTTGAATCCAAACAGTATTCACTATTTAAAATACGCATTCGGATAGAAAAAAATTTCAATCCATTTTAGTCCATTCTCGTTTACTGGGATACTAACACTATTTACTGTTTTTATAGAACTTACAATTCTATAAAAAAAATCTATTTGGTAACTTATTAAAACTGATTTTGTACAATACATAAAAATATTTTTAAAATTATTTTTAATAATATATATGATTTTATTATACAGGAAATGTAGTTATAAAATTATTAACAATCTTTTCAAAAATATCTTTAGCTATCCTTTTAAACAGTTTTCAAAATATATTTGGTAACTTTTTATGGTAGAGTACGTTTATTTTATAATTGAAATTTGCTAATAGATTTCAAATCTCAGTCCGGTCATAGAAAAACTGTGAGTTTACAACATCTTTAATTTTTTGTAATTCACTTCTGGCTTTGGCAGCAATTTGATGTACTTTTCACTTTTATTACTTTCATATTATTATTTTCTTTTTAGTTTATTACATTTTTTAATTATTATGTTCTTATTTAGTTTATTATGTTTTTTATTATATATTTATAATTATTTCTATTACGTGACTTATTTTGATGCCGAAATGAGCGTCGAGCCAATTTAATCAATTACATCAGTAAAGCTGCATGTTTATGTTGACGCTCGAATCGAGTGTCGATACCTTTGATGTTGAGATTCATGAAACACGTGACCTAACGCCATATCCTTGATTGAAAAAAGAGCCAAATTAAAAAAAATAGATATCGTAAAATTAAAAATATTTAAAGTAAAATATTAATATTATATATATATTTAAAATAGTACAACAAAATAATAAATATTTTTGAGATTTATTTGTCATTACATTTTATTAATTATTTACGAATATACGTTAATATTAATTATTTACGAATTATTGACGAATATCAAGCATCAACTTTGATGACGTGATCTATTTTGACGCTGAAAATAAGTGTCGAATATCAGCATGAAAAGGCACTTCTATTTTGATGCCGAAAATGAGCGTCAAGCGCTGGCATGAAAAGACACCTTTACAAAAACATACTTTAGTTAGCTTGCGTTGCTGACAGATTTCTTAACCTGAATAATCGTCTTTAACGATTGATATTTCGGTTCGCGGAACAGAACGACACTTATTTCTACCAAATTCTTTCGTTTAATGTAAAAATGCGTCGAATAAGCCTGATTTAATTGATTTTTATAAGGTGCGAGGAAGCTAAACTGAATAATTATCATTAACGGTTTCGGAACATAATCTGTACACTGTAAATATTCTTTATGCTGATTCTATAATGAGAATCGATAGCCGAAAGTTTTAGTCTTAATCGGTGAAGCCAGAGTCTTATACCCGTATTCATAGTCTTTCCTTGAGAAATGAGGATTCCTTATTTCTTCATGTTTCATAATCCTTCCTTGATCAAACAAAGAGCCTTATTAGCTTTCTTTTCTCAAGAGAGTCACGAATTTCCTTGAGGAGGAGATATAGCCTTCATAATCAAGCAAATCTTCAAATTTAATTCGTCATACTGGTCTTTTTACTTTTGATAGCTTTTAATTTAAATCTGACGCATCGATAATTATTTTTGATAGGTTTTTTCGGGAATAAACTCTAAAAGCATTTTTTCCTTCGTATAACAAGTATTTCGAATTCGATTGAAAGCACTGATGCATATTAAAGCCGTTGTACACTAATTTAATTTGAGTATAAAAATAAAATGAAAATATTTTGATTATAAAATACATATTTTTGTATATTATAAAATATATATTTTATATGTATTATAAAATACATATAAAATACTTTATATGTATTATAAAATACATATTTTATCTAACAATACAATAAAACGTATTGAGTATTTCATTCAATTTAATCGATTTAATTCTATGTTTATTTATAAACATATATTTACATTATTTTATGTACAGCGGTTTCAATGTGCATCAGTGCGCAATGAGTGCGTCCAATCAAATTCACTATTAGTTTTATTTTTGTTCATTGTTGCAAAATGCTTAATCACGATCTTATTTAATCAACAATGCTTTTATAGCCTTTATTATTCGTAATTCATGATAGGTATGCATATATTGTATATTGTGACATGCTATCCTCAATAGGTTACTAAAATCCCTAAAATATTCCTTCCTTCGGCAAAGCAAACTTGAAATCCGTTTATGAAACAAAGAGATTTTGGAGAATCGAGGAATCCTTCATGGAGGCTTCCTTCTTAAACTAAGGTAGGACTGAATGAATACGAGTATTAGTCGTACAAGTTGGCTATGTGTCAACTTCACCAATAAGACCTAGGACTATCGATTACCGACTCGTAGAATCCGTTATAAATATTGTTTCTTGTTAATAATTAGAGTTAGTTAGAAATGAAGGAATGAGCAAACAATATTTAAGATTAAATAATGAAGATCATAAGTAAAGAATATAAACTATGTATTAATGAAATTCTAGCTATGGCTGCTATACGACATACTTTGCAAAGAGAAGTATTTACTCTTAGCGATGAAAAATTACTCAGCGTATGCTATGTTAGTAAAGCTTACAAGAAAAAAAAGATGAGTTTTCTATGTCTGGCTATGACAACAGATACTCCAGGATCTCTTATATTATACCAAGTGAAGAAGAACGATAAAAATGTTTATAAAAAGAAACAATCATGGTCTCTAAACGATATACAAATCATAGATGGTGTGAAAAATGATTCAATGGACATAGAGATGCATATTGACAAAGTTTACAAATGGTCATCCACTACTGTACAAGAAAGACGAACGTTTATTAGTAATTTATATACTTATTCGTGTAGCTTAACTCAGAGGCCAGAATTTAAAAATATTCCTAAAGAGTGGCTGATTGATCCAACCGCATTGAAGGAAACTGATAGTATTACATTTACACCTGGTATGTCTTTATTGTTCAATTTAATGAGTTTGCTAATGTCTTTTTTTTGTGTAATTATATTCACAAGAAAATTTGTTAATGATTGATTTTTCTATTTAATTAATAATATAATAATTTTTAGATCTTTTGGCATCACCTATTAGTTCAGATTATCAACCCATTACTGAAAAGGAAGCTGTTGACTTAAAACAAATGATGGAAAATTGTGAATACGCTGTTTCCAACGCTGAGCTTTTTATGGAAACTCTTTCAAAAAATCTATCTATTCTTGATGGGGTAAAATAAATACTTCTTTCATAAAAAATTTATCGTAGAAATATAAGTAATACATATAATATATAAAGAAATTTAAATAATATCTTAATATAGTTTATTAATAGTTTATTAAATTCTTCCTTAGGAAAATGTACATTCAGTCTTAGCATCAGAGCAGAGAGTAACACAACTGATGAATAGTATAGACGCAGCAATAATCGAAGCTTCTATCGTAGAAACGCGACTAGCGGCGTATGATGAAGCTTTAGGAAGAATAAGAGAAGTTATGGCTCGAGTTGGTCAAAAAAATCAAGCTATACATACAGCGAATAATAATGCTAGGCTTTTGTTGGATAAGTTAAATCTAGTAATTGTAAGTAGAAGAGAACAAAGTATAATTAAAAATTATGAAATTATTTTTTTTATTATTAAGGTGATATTTAGGCACGATCCTGGAGGCATGCGCAGAGAACCGATGCATGTGAATGAGTAGGATGCTCACTGAAATAAGATAACAACATTTTTCAAGAAGACTCGAAGCCTACTGATCTATTCGAATATCTGAAGACACGGTAGTGTCTCAGTGATAAGCCAAGCGTAGCAATATCTATCTTAGCGAATAGCCTACTCAATGTAAATAGAGCACGGAGATTTTTTCTGTATTGATTTTTCTATATTGATTTGAGATCGCGTGAAAATGTTTTCCTTCAAGATGCTGAAATAGATGCTTTATAGGAAAAATTGGTCTCAAATGAAATTGATAAAAATTTATGATATTTTTAAAAAGCCGGACCAAATTTATTATAAGCGTCGTTTTATTTGTATAACTTTATATTCTGTAAATCGACACGAGTAAAGTAGTAAACAAACAATATTTACATAGAAATTATTAGCAGATTCTGTCTTCACAACTATTGACACTGCAAAGGCAGCAATCTGCCAATAATTTTGATAATTTTATACAAATATTGTTTATGTTTGTTATTTTGTGTCGTGTCAATTTATAGAATATGAAGTTGTATAAAATAGAACAACGCTTACAATAAATCAATCTGGCTTTGTAAAAACATAAATATTTTTATCAATTTCAGTTGAGGCCAATTTTTCTTCTAAAAATTTCAGAAAATTTTGAAGAAAAGCGTTCTTCGTCTCAAATCAATAGAAAAATTCTCCATTTACATTGAATAGACCATGCACCAACCGAGATATATTCGAATAAATCAGGTACAGTCAACAGGCTTCGAATCTCCTCGAGAAATGTTGCTATCTTATTTCAGTGAGCGACTCACTCGCACACAGCAATTCTCCACGCGTACCCCAGGATCACATTCATCCACACCATGATAGAATTAATAAGGTGAAGCATTCTCGTGAATGCACGGCAGGAGAGCGAATTTAGGTAATGTTTGATTGACTGTTATAACCAGCGCTATTATATACAGAAAAGTGCATATTGGGGAACATTTGATTGATTATTTCTAGTATTGTTACCATCATTATGCGCAATGTTTCACCTTATTAAGGATTGACAGGAGAGATTATGGAGACCTCTAGTTGAAAACGAATTTCTTATTATGCTCAAATTCTTTATACTAAAATACTGGATGAATTGTGTTTTAATTGCGATATTTGTAATCAGAAAAGGCTCCTGAAGGCTCGTACAGAACGATGTTTTTTTTAGAAAATAGGCAAAATAAAAATTGTTCTGAAATTTCCTGATGTGTATTATAGTGCAGTTCAGGTATACATAATTTTATTAAGAAATTTTCAAGAATCAAAATCCGGCTCTGTATGAGCCTTCCCAACTTCATAAAAAAACAAGCTAAAAGTTTTATGACATAATATTACTTCTTGGAGAAAATATCATAATATAAGCATAAAAACAAGCATCGTAAATAAGGAGTATATCATTTTATTCATTAAAAATGTTTTTAAGAAAGAAACTGCAAAATTTGGTTCTTTAACAGGCTTCGTAATTTCATAAACTATAAGCCAAAACGAGTTTTATGACAAAATATTTTTTCTACGAAACAATATATAGAGTCTAATAATGTAGCAGATATGTAGTTGCACACTATTAGACTTTACCATATATCGTTTCGTAGAAAAAATATTTTGTCATAAAACGCGTTTTGGCTTATTTTGCACCACACACACACATACAAATAAAGTGCAAATGAATTGGCTTGTCACTCCTGTCGATCCTTAATTCCATCATGATTCATACCTTACTTATTACAATTATAAAATGATAGAAGCTTGAGATATCTGTGTTAGGAGATATATATAATTCTAAATGTTCCTAAATATATGTTTGTAGATTGTTTTCTTATTAAATTATTGTTATGACTTTTTTTAAATCTAAGGATTTCAATTGCAAAGGCAATAAATTTATTTTTTTTTCAATTGCAAATGCATTAAATAAACTTTATTTTTTAATAAATCGTTGTTTACATCGCGATTTTCAAAATGATGCTTCAATGTTGTTTATTTTTAAATTTTCTCTCTTTCTCTAAATAATATTTCCTTAATTCAGCAATATTAGATAGCCTTACTTTATATTAAAAATAATAGATTTGTATTATATGATAAATAATTTAAGGGGATTCTAAAATGAAGCCCGAACTCTGATAAGGTCATCAAAAATTGCTGTTTTACAGCATATCAACATATCTTTATATCATATAGATTACTACATCAATATCTCATGCTACTATGATAAATGCAGTCGCACGTTTGTGTCAATTTTCGTATAATAAATTCGTCGCGATAAAGTGTCTAACAAAGGGAATATCAGATTATGGTATCGATTTTAATGCGCATTTTATATCGCTTCTTAAGCGAAAAAAAAAACGATACGTATCCGGCTATTTTAGCCATTGGCCATAATTTTGAAGAAATCGATTTTTTAAATAATTATTGTAATAATTTGAAAAATGTATAGAAAAATATCAGTATCTTTATAAATTTCATCGAATAAATTTCACTTTATTTCATCGAATACTTCTTCAGTACGAAGAATCGCTGCATGAGCAAGTCGAATGCTTATTGAAGTGAGCAACATTTTGATTAGCGCGCGGTGTACTTGCTGCGTTCAGAATCATCCACCCAGATGTAATTTTATCCTTAATATTCGATGAAATAAAATGAAATTTATAGAATGGAATAGAATTTTATTACACATCAGCGTATTTACAGCCAAGAAGGAGAATTGGTTTATATACATAAAATTCTTAACTCATTCATATCTCGTCCGCAAGCTGTCGCATATATTACTATAAAAATTTAAAAAAAAATGTTTGCTTTACTTCCCTACTTTTCTGGTCCTCTGACTTCGCTTCTTTATCTACATTATTTCATTTTATTTCTTTTCGCTTTATCCGTTTTTCTCTCTTAATTATATCTACTTCTAATGTAATATATTTTCGTTCAATATCTACATACATTATCTCTATATCACAGACTTATCACCATCTATTATTATTATCACATATTTATTTCTTACTTACTTCTTAGTTCACCTTACTTTTCTTTTCCTTCCATTCCTTCCCTCTACCTATACATTTCCTCCCTGTCCTCTTTTGACTTTTTTCACTACTCCCCTCTCTTTCCATAATTTCCTTATTATTTCCCCTTTCACCTCATTTAACTTTTCATCACACAGTTTCCTAGTAAGATCTCTTCTTTATCTTTTCCTAATTTAGTAAACTTTTCTTTTATTTCTAAACATTCCTCTATGTGTTTTAAATTATCTTTTCCTTTGTCACAGAATATACACTTTTTCCTATGCTCTTCTACCCAGTATTTATTACTTTTTCTAAATTCTCACATTTTAATTTGAACAAGGCTCTCACCTTTTCTCCTCTTTTCCCTTCCCTTAAGTTACCTTTCCTCAAATATTCTGGGACCCTGCTATTTGTCTCTCTTTCCTTATATTTCTCGTTATACCTTGCCTTTTGAATTTTACCGTCCTCTCACTATCTTTGCACTTCTCTTTTTCTATTTATTAATTGATCCTCAAAATCTTCCTCATTCACTTCCCTTGCTTCTATACTCCGTTCCTATTGAAATACTTCCTTTTCTGTTCGTATACATCCCCCCCAATCATTCTTCTTCTTTTCTTCCCAAATCGCATTTGTCAAATTTCCTGCCCTTCCTGATTTTATTTCATACTCAAATCTCCTTGCTTTTATTCCTCATCCTACTCTGAGCTTAACCATAAGAAGTTCCTTCATGATTAAATTATGCAGAAATCCAAACTAAATATCCATCTTATATAATCCATCATAACCTTTTTCAATTCCTCTTTCTCTTCCAAATTCCATATTTCTATTCCATAAGCCATAACACCTTGCACCAAATATTTAAATAAGATCCATCTTCTTCTGAAATCGTTCCTGCACATCCTCTCTCCTAAACCTCATATCTTTCTTATCGCCATCTTACCCTTTCTACTTAATTCTTTAATATGCTCTTTACAGTTGCCCCATCTATTTAAAATAAAGTCTAGACATTTAAATTCCTGCATTTCTTTTATCTCTTTTTTACCCCATTTCCATATTTTTTCTCTTCCTCTCTTATTACATACCAATACCTTAGTTTTTCTGTACATAGCTCTAATTTCTTTTCCTCTAAAAATCTCCTAAAACTTTCTATCATATCCTGCAGGACTTTCCTATTTTTTGCGAATAGAACTATATCATCCGCATACACAAGATTCCAAATCCTTTATCTATACCTATTCCTCCGATATCTCTGCCTCTAAATTTTTCGTCTAAGTCTGTGATAATTGAAAAGGAGTGGACTCATCATCCCTGCTTCTCTTCATTACAAAACTTTCAGTATTTCCTAACTTCGTTCTAACCGTTACTTCTGTTCCCTGTAGATCTTCTCAATTTTTCTAACCAAGCTCTTTTTTATTCCCTCAAGCCCTAAATCCCTCTGTAATTTGTCTCTGTCCACTTTGTTAAAGGCAGCCTTCAGATCCGTAAACATCATGAAAACTTTCCCATTTTCTCCTTTTTTGTTTTCTTTCCTCTGTATAATGTATATAATATTATCACGAAGATATTATCGATCGTCGACCTTCCTCTTCTGAAATCTGCTTGAGTTTCTGGGATCATTCTTTTCGCCTCTTTCTCTAGTCTATTTTTCAGCACCTCTGCATACAATTTATATGTTGTATATACCAATGATATCCCTCTATAATTTGTTGTTTTTTCTTGATCATCTCTTATATACAGGGACACTATTATGCTTTTCTTCAAATCTTCTGAAATTTTTTCTCCATATCATCTTTATTAAAGACCAACTTCGTCCATGGCCTTTTCCCTGCATATTTCCACGCTTCTCGTCGATATCCTGTCGATGCCAGCTTTCCTAAATTTCATTTTTCTTAGTATCTTCTTTATCTCCTTCAGTTCTTCTTCTTCCAATTTTGTGCTTTCATTTTTCATTTCTCTTTTCTCTCCACTAGCCTCTTCGCTACTCAGTTCCTTAAAATGATTTCTCCATTGTTCTTTATTTATGCTATTTTCAATCTGCCTCTTTCTGCCCCTTTTCTTATTAATATATTTTTATATATTCCCCTCTCTTTTCAAGTTCCTTAATTTCTCTTCTTCTTCAGCAATTCCTTAAATCTCCTTTTCTCTTGCAAATAGTCTTCCTATTTTTCCTTTCCTTCATCTCCAATACGACTTTTTTACTTCCCTCTTATTTTTGATACACTTCCTGTCCTTGTGTCCTAACTCCTTATTCTTCCTTTTTACCCTCTTCTCAATGCATTATATACTATTTGTTTAATTTCTTCTCAGTTTTCTTCGATTTTCTTTTCCCTTCTTGTATTTCTTCTTTTCGTTTTTTTTCCTTCTGGTATCTTTCAATTGTCATCAATCCACATCTCAGGCTATTATTTCTTCTTTCTACACTCGTTCCGCTTCTGTGGTTGGATTCTCTTTTTTTTTTCTTCCTGTTCCCTGATCTTCAAGCACAACGGCAAGTGATCCGAATCCACTCTTACATCCACTTTAAAATCTATAATCCTATCCTTCACATCTTCATTAACCATTACATAATCTATAATCGAATAATTTATTACCCCTCGTTCCTATATACGTATATTCGTCCAATCCCCCGGTGTGCTTCCGTTTACAATGTATAAATCTTTATTTATTACCCTTTTTTTCTATTTCACAAAGCTCCTATTTCCTACAGTTTTATCTTTGCTACATCTCTCCATCCCTTCTCCCTCTATTTACATTCCTCCTAGTTTCCTTATTCTTATATTTAGATCTCCTTCCACGATTAAATTTCCTTCTTCTTTTTCCCTTATACATTCTTCCATCTTTTCATCCAAATTTTTTCCTCCTTGTTCTCCATAAACCGAGATAATCCTTTCTCTTTCCTTATTTATTATTAAATCCTTATTATTAAATATTATTTATTATTTATTATACCTTCTCTCTCCTCTTGTATTAGCCTATCTTTTTGAAGCTTCTAGTCGTTTCTTTTCCCTATTATAAAACTATTAGCCCAACCTTTCCCTTCCTCCTTGCAAAATGACACTCCCATATATGTGTCCTTGATAATCTGTCCTTTAAACTCTCCAAATCCTTTTCCTCTATCCATGTTTCACATAGGCTGATAAAGTCAAAACTTTTCACATACCTCGAAAAATCTATATCTTTATTCCATATTCTTGCATAATTCCAGAACAACATATCCTTCTCCCTTTCCCCCTTCCTCTTATTACCTTTCTTATCCCCTCCCCCTTATTTCTATACCTATTTTCCTATTTCTTTTTACCTTTTCCGTTATATTTTCTTTCTTCTTTCTTTTGTTGATATCCCTTACTCTTTTACTTCTTCTCTTCGATCCTCGTTTTTCTCCCCTCCTCTTCTCTTCAACCGAAATTCTTCTCTGCTCCGTCCCTAGCATTATTATTTTTCTTGTTCTCTTCTACATTTCCTTTATTTCTCTCCGCCTCTTCTTTTTCTATCTCTATCCTTTCCATGCTCCTTCCATTTTCACTCTTCCTAATCTTACTTTTACCTCCTTTCCCTTGCCTCTTTGCTCCTTTGTCCATCTATTCATTTTTTCTTGAATTTTCCTTTCCTTCCAGCTTAAGTTATTTTCTATAAATATTCTCTCCCCTTTTAACTTGTGCTTTTTCATGATTTCTTTTTTTTCTCTTCTCCTTCTATCTTAACTATATATACACTACCACTCTCTCTAACCGCAACTATATTACATTCCTCTAACTTTTCTTTTATCCACTCTTTTATCCATATCTCTCTTCTTTTCTGCTTCTTTTTCTTACTTTTTGATTCTATCTCTATATCTCCCTTTTATGACAAAATTCAGCATCCTTTCCTCTCTTTCGCTATTTATCTTTTCAATGTATTGACCTCTCTATAACTTAGCTCTCATTAAACCGACCCTGTCCCTGTATACCTTCCTTTGCCACTTACTCCAGTATTGGCCTCTTCCTGTTCACTCTCTTCTCTCCTATTGCTCCCTGTTTTTTCCCTAACCTCTCCCTCTAGCTGCTCAAATTTGACTTCCAATTCTCTGCCTTTCTCTGTCAATTCCCTTACTCTAACCTCTGCCTCTTCCATTTGTTTCGCCCATTCCTCCTTTAGACTTTTGACTTTTTTAGACTTTTCTCTTTCTAGCCAGCCGTGTATTTTCTTTCTCATATCTTCTATCTTTCTCTCCGTAATTTCTCGCAATTCTTTTTTCATCCTATCCGCTTTGCCTTTTTTCCTAATATTCACGAATGCTCCTTTTTGTTTCTCGTTATCTTTTTTTGCTCCGTTTCCTGTTTCGCCTTGGCTTCTCTACCCGTCCCCCCGCTGGCCATGTCCACCGGCTCCTTTCCCATCACTTCTTTCGTCACGCTCTCTCGCCTGTCTCCTATTATCTATCGCCTACCTCTGCCTCCACTCTCTTGACTTCCTTATTGCCCGCTTTCGTGGAATCGCACGTCCTCATCTAATTATTCGCAATACTCGCCTATTATTCGCTATTCTTTCTCACACACTCTCCGCAACGCTTGCATTCTCATTCACGCCACCTAACCAAGTCTCTCACTTAACCAAGTCTCAAAATGAAATTTATATAGATATTGATATTTTCCTACATATAATACGTTTTTTAAATGAACTAAATTATATTTAATAGGGCTCTCGAAATTCAAACAATAATAAATATTAATTAGCGGGCAATGAGAGTATACATAGCGCGGTACTTGACGTGCAATACATAATATATTTATTATAATTTTACATTATTGTACTACCATTACATATTTGATTTTCACATGGATAGTATTTTAAAATAATATGTCTATAATTTATTTCTATATATCGTATCATAATCACATGCACTTCGAATTGTGATCTGCAAAGACGGACGTTATTCACTTGGTTATCCAACGAAAAAAATTAACGGCATTTCTCAATTAAAAAGTAAGGATATGCTCATCCTCTGTCGAACGCAGAACCATCTCCAACATGTGCGGATTAGAATATTGTTCGTGGAAATTATATGGATTGCTGATGACGGTTTAAAATAAATCGAAACATTCAAGAAATTTATTATCAACAATTATAATAAAATTATAGTAAATATATTATGTATTGCACGTCAAGTACCGTATATACTCTCATTGCCCGCTAATTAATATTTATTATTGTTTTTTAAATTATTACAATAATTATTTAAAAAATCGATTTCTTCGAAATTATGGCCAATAGTTGAAACGATCGACACGTATCGTTTTTTTTTCGCTCAAGAACTGCCTGTAAAAAACGCATCAAAATACCCGACATCGTCATCTAGTGTTCCCCTTGTAAATCTAATTCCAAGACTTCGACGTTGTTTGTTCATGCGAATTATGTGTTTGTGGACCACAATTTCGTAAGTACAGATTGCAAAGCTTTTATATCAAGGAAATGTTATGATATTGACAATTCTAATGCCATATTGGACTAAGAAATGGTAAAGAAGATTTCAATTTAAAGTTTTTTGTCCTCGACATAAACTCTCATAGACACTTATTAATGTATATGCTTTATCCTGGAAAATAATTTTTAAATTTATAAACAAGAAAAAAATAATTGTTATACAAAAATTATTAATCGTTTAATTCGGTAATATAGATGACTTTTAGGATCCCCTCAAGATTTAAATAATATATGTAAAATATCATTACAATAATTTGATAAAAAAACATTATAAAAGATATGGCATAACTTTTTAATCAGAATTTTCTATCAGATCCTATTTTAGTTTGTTGAAGAATACGAAATTATATAATTTTTTTTCTTTTTAAGTTGCAATTAGATATTTCTGCAACGTACCAACGTACCTTGAATGAAGCAGAACTTCCAGGCGAGAGAGAAGAGCTTGGCCTTGCTGGTGTAGCCCTCTTAAAAGCTATCACAGCACCTCTTCCATCGGGCTTAGACAAACTAAGTGCTGTTACTGAACAAAAAAGGCGATTGGACAAACTTAAAGCAAAATTCTCAGTCATTGTTGCTAGACATTTAAACAATCTCTTTATACACTTGGTAATTTCATAATTGTTTTTAATATTTCAACTCTTTTTTTTTTTAAATAATATTAGGTTGGAGAAAAATTTTTCGGAATTTTGTTAACTCAAAATTATATACAGAATGTATTTGTTGCAAATTTTTGTCTATCTGATGTGAAAGCTTAAAGTTTTTCCTAAAAGTTTGTTTTTAAAAAATATTCCTACGATTTTTTGTTATCGAGTTACACGCGCATTAAATAAAAGAGATTCTGTTTTTGATCGCTCATAACTCTGTTAAAAATCATCGTACCATAATTAATAAAACATTCTTGAAGTTGAAACGTTTCTCTATCAAGTGATGTAACTAATTTTTTTAGAATATACGATTATGTACAGGTGCTTCAGATAAATTCAGATAAAATTAAATTGAATTTTCCATTACATTACTTTAGCAGTAGACTGTTGGCGCTCGGTAAGTCAGATGTTAATATGGAACGTGTATAAATATCAGAGTTAGTGAGATTAAGTGCAGAGTACAACCGAAGAACGATAATTGAAGTGCTTCGCGCCGTTCACCGATCGAAATTATTTAGTTCTTCAGATACCCATGATCGATCATTTACGACATGGCGCAAAAGTATGCAGATGCGAAGAAAGTTCTGCTAATCCAGCGAGGCAGAGTGTGGATCAGATTCCAGAGAGAAGATTGCAAGGACACCGGCTATCATCTAAAATGTTACACTCGCCGTGCGTTATTCGCTATGCACAATCGAATCACTAATCCGAGTGAACATGCACGCTCAAATCGCAGAAATAACAACACGTAAATTATAAAAACTCGACTCTTTATTAACACTCGCATAAAAGCAATGGCTAAGTTACAGTGAATAGTGTTTCTGAAGGAAACGAGCTCGAACGGATGCATTGACAGTTTAAAATCCAATCCAACTCTAACGGCGTCTTCTTGGCAACCGTCTGTCAATCCTTCTCGCTCATGACACGATTCAGCGCGTAGAATTGAAGCAGTGCGGATATAACATTGCTCTCCCTTTCCTTTATAGTGTTTTCTTTCTGGAATACACTGAGTATAACTTCGCATTACACCAGTTGCGTGTAAGTGCTGCATCAGTGTTGCACTATAAAAGTATACATACATGATATATACTATTTCATGCTATCATGTTTAATTCTGCTGCCGGTTGACTTCTTTTTTTAAAATTTTTAATGTCACACTGGCTAACTAACTAACTAACTCTACACCGTCTCTTTGAGATCGTGTAGTAAAACCCCACTTCGTGCATAAAATTTGCATTACACTATATAGCCACGTTACACTGAATTAGAGATCTTAGAGATAACAGAGAAGCGCAACCTATTTAAAGATTATAATTAATCATTTAAAGAAAAAATGGCGATCTGCGTTTACATCTGTCATTCTGCAAACGAAGTGCGATTCCTATAACAGTAGTGTTTCTACTGACTACTAAGAAATACTGATTTTCTTTGGAGAGTATTCATATCAAGATTAAAAAATCATGATACTTACTGAATTTAGAATTCTAGAAGACTTTCCGTAGAAAAAAATGGTAGAACCAATCAGAAGTCGGGAAGCGGTTCCGCTTCTCTGTTATATCTAGGACCCTACACTGAATGAGTTCGCCTATCACTAGCCAAGGAAACACGTTACACTGTCTGAGTGTTGCACTGATGGGCGATAGTGCAGTCAAGAGAAAACTATTGTCGTCATAGACTATTGTCTCGACAATCATAACTTCAACGTTCAACCAATATTTCAAAACGGCTTCACGCTCTACTCTGCGTTATTACACAGATTACCGAGCCTCCGTTTTTCAGTGTCTATGGGAGCAGACTTTCGACTGCTTCATCAGAATTCTCTCGATCTCTTGATTCTTCCCTTGAGCCTTTGATTCTTTTTTTGGATAGGGAAATTTAGCTTTTACCGCGATACCTCAATCCCGTCCCCAATTTCTGCCTCGGCATTTATCCTCCGTCCCGCGAGTTTCCTCCGTGTCTAGATTCTTGGAATGCCAACGTTTTGTGAACCTTGTAATTCACTTTATCAGAGCGAGGAGCAGCCTGATACTGAGCCTCTTATATTACGCTACTTGTTGGAGTAGTGGGGGAAAGAAGAGAATTAGAGAGGGGGACGAAGAGGTGGGGGAAATTAGTCGGTCTAACCGAGAGAATTCCATATTTTATTTATGTTGTAGCCATTATCTCTATTTAGAGTGTTAGGATGTTTTTGTATCTCTATGGCTTCTCTATACTTTCTTGGAAAGTATAGAGAACACCTAACACTCTAGATAGAGATATAATGGCTACAGCATAAATAAAATGGAAAACCATTCGGTTATTAAAGACTGATCTGAGGAATTTTCCCCACCTCTTCCCCTCCCACCCACTTTTCTTTTTCTTCACGGAGGAAACCCGCGAAACAGATAATCTTTATATAGAAAGCACCCGTGGAAGCCTCAAAAATACATTTTTTCAAGTTGTTTTCTTTTTACAAATTGTTTTCTTTTTTTTTCATTTATTTATGTGCCGATCGCTCTTCTATTGCCGTCAGAATCGCAGAACGAAACCTCTCTTTGTGTGATGTGCGAACGAGCTCGAATCTTGTATCAGTACTGAATTTTGTGATTGGAAAAGAATAAACGCAATAATTGGTTTATATGTAAATAGCTTATTTAATTCCTAAATATTTTGAATTCTATTTTTTATGTACGAGCTCCTGGAAGACCTAATTTAACTTTCTCCTAATTGTCTCTCCGCCAACATAAAGAGCTAACCTGTCTGCATGAACTACCTTTCTTCTGTGTCTAGATATCCTACCAAACTGTGACTACGTCACTCAGCTTGTCGACTATAATGAAAGGTCCTTCCCAGTTACTCTGTAGTTTAGGATTCCTACCTTTTTTCCTACGAGGATTAAAAAATCAAACTTTCTGTCCTTCACGAAACTGTATCTGTTTAGTCTTCTGGTCGTACTAGATCTTCATGCGTTCGGATCTAATTTTCATTCAGTCAAGAACTTGATTGTGAATCTGCTTAAGTTTTTCTCTTAACTTTCCAATGTACCCTCCTACCAACCCTTTTTTCTCTATCTCCGGTGGATTTCCTCTTAACAAATCTACGAGTAACCTGAGGTCTCGACCGAAACATACCTCAGCGGGGGATATATCGGCTGCCTCATGTTTCGAAGACCTATACGTCAATAAAAACATTGAGACCCAACGATCCCAATCTTGTTGATTTTTGCAACGAACTTCGCTAAATAGCCCATAATCGTCTGCTGCTCTCAGGAGAAACCATCACGAAGGAAGTTTATTTCTGGATTCTGAGAACTGTAATGAAGCCATGGATGGAAACTACAGCCTCCGAAAGGCCATATATTTTTTAACAGAAGGGCTCACACAAGCCATTTAGTGCAAAATTGGCTTTTTAACAACATGAAACGCGTTTTGATCCAAGAAATTCTTCTAATACTCCAGATTATTAAATTCTTAGATTTCTTTTGGGGCATTATTGAAAAGATGTCTAATCAGACACCTCAACGTGGCAACTTTTTAAATTTATTGAGGCAGTGATATATGAATTTAAACAAGAAGCAATTAAAGAGAGTGTACTCGCGCTTTAGATAAAGGATTGAAGCAGTGATCGCAATAAAAGGGTTATATTGAGTAATAGTTATATTGAGTAAAACTCAGAGAAGATTCATACAAAACAATGTTTGTGTTTCAAGTTTTTTTCTAAATAAAATGATGTTTTATTAATAAACTATTTGTTTTGTCCGGATTTAGCTGACGCACCATGTATATTTGAGCTAAAATGTGATATTACTTTTCCATTGCGCAATGATTATAAGTATTGGGTTGCCCGGAAAGTTTGTACCGACTAACCTATATAATTTAATACAATAAATGTATATTAAAATTTAAATCTGCGTTTCAATTTTCCTTCAACATCGGCACGAACTTTCCGGACAACCCAATAATCACATTTTTTATTCAAATTTCTATTTATTTTACATTTAAAAAATTAGTATGATACTATTCGACAGACTAACGTTTCAGCTTTAAGAATCTATTTTTTAATTGCAATACGATATGATTTTTAATCAAGTTTAATCCAATTTGAGTAATTAAAATCAGAATGCTCCTTTTATTTAACTCGCGAATAATTCAAAAACAAAAAATTGTAAAAACATAAAAATATAAAAAAAAACGATTTTGTAAAGAAAACTCCAAATTTTCACGATATAGATAGTCGAAAATTTTCTTTGGCACGTAACAGATCCACAAAGTGAGAAGTAAAAGTTCTTTTTTCTTTAGCTTATTTTCTATATATCGAGTTTCAGATCATTCATACATCCCTTTTATCTTCGCAGGGTAAGATCCAATCATAAAAGTGTTAAGACAAAAGTTGTAGGGTTTAAAAAAAATCTATTCAAACTGATCTTCATCTTATCAGTTTGATCTTAGGTGATGTCGCGCGTCGTCGCTAAGGTCACGTCGATTTTTTTAAATGGAACATCCAATTTTTTTATTCCAATATCTAAGCTGATATCGAGAGCTTTTCAAAACTAATAAAATTATTTTTTATTGAATACTTTTCGAATTATAAATCTTGAAAGTTACAATACTGCCGGCATTACACAAAATGTTTGATCGACGGCTAAAACCTCTTTTAAGTTGTTCAGGATCGTATCT
>NW_017259508.1:176674-210267 GCF_001594045.1 Atta colombica | reverse complement strand
TATATGTATATATGAGAACGCCAATGAACGATTAAAAATTTTAGATGTTTCAAATAATACGATACATATTCTTCGTTATTTAAGATATGATTACGCGTCGAAATATTCGGACATTCTTGTATATAAAATTAATTTATCTCAGATGTGATTATACGCCAAAACGTTCAGACTTTCAACACATTCAATCTAAGACAGTAGTAATCCTCTCTAAATTAAGTTAAAATAATTGCAAAGAATTTCAACAACGAAGGGGCTTAAGAAATCAGTGCGAAATTTAAATTATATAAATTTAAATTATTTATACAGTTATAATTTTAATTTGTGACGATAAAGAATTTCTTGTAATTTTAAGTTTGAACAATTTTGCTACAGTAGTGGAGTTGAAGAATTTTACAATTTTTTTCCATCCAGTCAAGGAACTAGCGTGAATGTAATGAAAATTGTTTTTGTCTTCATTCCTTACTTAGCAAGATAAAATAAGAAACGATTAAAACGGGGGAGCGATTGCGTATCATCGCCGAATATTCTTACTTCTCGCACTTTCATCTTACATAAAAAAATACGCACGAGTAGCTATGAGCATAGTGAAAATATAATATCCCTATGCTCACGAGAGTAAAAATCACAAATGTGAATGCGAAGTGCAAGTGATACTTGTACGTGACCAAGATAATACATAACACTTTTGTTGTGATATACGTAAACATTCACGTATAATTTATAACAATATAATTTATTTCAACATTACGATATTTATGAACCATATATTATTCAAATAACTAACATAATAAAATTATCTATATAGGGTCAAGCGGATCTTAGTGTACAATAATATTTTTAAGTGAATTTTATAATCTTACAATTTTATAATTTTCGTTTGAACTGGAAATTTTAAAATTTACACAAAAAATATTATAAGACATGAAGATTTGCTTTGATCATATAGATCATTTCATTATCTTAGTTATTTAAATAATTTATATACTTAATATATTTATATACTAATCTATATAATTTTGTAAATATTATATATTGTCTGGGATTTCAAATGGATCTTGAATATCCCGTAGTCTTCTTATTAAATTCAAATGTCTTGCGAATTTTGTCATTTTTGCTCTATACAAAGCATAAAAATAATGTCCATTACTGGAAACCAATATGTCTATAAATAGAACGGATTTTAATATTATAAATTTCAACTAATTTCAATCTCGACACGCTTTAACACCATTTGATATAATTTGAAACATAGAAATTTGAAACATAGAATTTCTTGTCGAGCAATGTCACGAGACACATTTCCATTATGATGAAAACTATCCAATCAAGTGAGAGCTCACTTTTATCATTTATACTAGATTTCGAGATACACATTTCGACCCCCAGGTGATCACATAATTTAACATAACTTATTATATTGATTAATCCGTTTTATCGCTTTTATATGCTTTGGCTCGAATTTGAGCCAAAACGTTTTATGTATGTTTATGTAAACATTGACTAAGAATATTAAATAATTTAAATTTATATATATTGCGCACTGTTTTTAGCGCTGACTCCTTAAGCCCGTTTGTTATTAAACTTTTATTTTGATTTCGAGGAGTCCGTTAATTGTTTGTAAAAATCTTATTACGAAAAATATTAACCTCAGTCAGAATTCGATCTCTCAACTTTTCGAGGCGAATATCTTAGCCAACTCGACAGTAAGGTTTCAGAAATATTTTTCGCAATACTGATAGTGAGAAAACGCATAATAAGGCAGCGTATTTTAAAATTAACAAACAATCTTGTAAATGAGAACATAAATATGTATTTAATGAACGGTTAAAGATTTTAGATGTTTCAAATAATAATAATATATATTTTTTGTTGAATCGAAATAGAGAGATATGACCGCGCGCCGAAACGTTCGGACATTCGCTTATGAAATTAATTTATCTCAGATGTGACTGTGCGTCGAAACATTCAGACTTTCAATACATTCAATATATAAGGTGTCTCAGAACTCGCATACCACCAGTTACCATCGTATTCTTCGTAAAATTCTAAAATGAAAAATTGTAAAAAAAACCAAAAAGCAATCTGATGAGTGGAATTTGAATGATGAGATATTGAAGTTGACGAATGGGCGCGCGTGGAATTCGCGCGATCAGGATCGGCACAACCGAAATTGACACTTCAGTGCACAGTGTCAAAGCGTGTTTCTCATTATTCTTTGCATTTAATTTAACTAATTAGTTAAAAATTGTTTAAAATACATCAATTGTTTTATTTAAAAATTGTTTAAAACGTCTGTAAATTATTTGAAAATAATGAAAGTTATTTATAAAATGTTAATATTATTTGAATATTAAAAAAGTTTAACAATATCAAATATCAAATTATGTAAGCAATGTTCCAATTATTTTAAAAAGTTTATTATTGCTTTATTATATAACAAAATGATTTTAATAATTAATACACAATTTTTAATATTTTTTACAATAAATTGCAGGTTTTAATAATAATTAAAAATTTTTAAAGTAATTTTAAGGTATTTTATATAATTTTTCGATTTTTAAATCAAGAAAAAGAATTTACAATATTTCATAATAATTTTTAATTTTTGTGAAATTATTTTAGATATTTTGAACAATTTTTAGGTTTGTAGCAATGATAAGATTTTGTAAACAATTTTAAGATTGTATTGAATATTTTTAGGATTTTTAAAAATAATTGCAGAATCTAAAACACTTTTTATATTTTTATGAGTTATTTAAGCAATTATGAATATATTATGATATTTATAATATTATGATATTTACATTTTTTTTTATTTTTAAAGCAATAATAAATTTTTTTTTAAATAATTGTAACATATTGATATTCGTTAAATCTCTTCAATATTCGCGTGCGTTAAATAATATTAAAGTTTTATAAATAATTTTTTTGTTTTTAAATAATTTGTGGATGTTTTAAACAATTTTCAAATTTTTAAAAACAATTTTCAAATTTATGTATTTTAAATAAATTTTAACTAATTAGTTAAATTAAATGTAATGAAAAACATACTTTGATATAAGTGTCAGAAATGCTTTGCGCCAGTCTCAATTGTGCTGATTCTGACGTGAATTCCATGCACGCCTATTCATCAACTTCAATATCTCATCATTCAAATTTTATTCATCGGATGGTAGAGGGCTTTTCATCTTAGAATTTCACAGAGAATACGTTGGTAATTGATGGTACGCGAATTCGGAGACGTGTATAATATGATTTATATATCCTTAAACCATATTATACAGGTTAATATATACCTATATATACATATATTGGGTTATCCGGAAAGTTCGTGCCGACTAACCTATTGTATATAATTTAATAAATGTATACTAAAATTTAAATCTTCTGCGTTTCAATTTTCCTTCAAAATCGACATGAACTTTCCAGACAATCCAATATATATATATTTATAGTAAACAAGAATAAATTAAAATTAATGAATAGAAATGAATAGAAATTCATTTCGATATTTCCGAATTTACGCTTTTGATTTTTCAAATCCATTTGAATCCATGAATTCAATACATCTGAATTCAACGCGGTGAATAATTATTTCGTATTTTAATTCATGAATACATATTTAACATGATGAATAGCGCATTTTATATTTTAATCATTTCAATCAAAAAATAATATAATACGAACAGAAATCATTCGAATTCAACATGATGAATACATTTCGTATTCATTTTTATCCATTTGAATCCAAAAATACTTATGTTGTAAATAAGTTAGCTATGAATACATCCTAGTTCAAAATTATAAATAAGAATAGTCTTATTTGAATTCATTTCAATTAAAAAAAAAATTCAATAATTTGTAAGTTGTGAATACATCATAGTTTAAAATTATGCAAATACACACTTGTATTTAAATAAAAAAAGTTATGACGGAAATATGTAAGTCCTGAATTTATATCCGAGTACAATATTCAATAAGAATATTCCTATTTCGACTGAAATGAATAAAAATGATATGAAATTCTTTTTTTATATTCATAAAAAAAGAATTATAAATGTTATTGTAAAATCAAAAAAATATTTACGGGAAGTTTATTTTCAAGTCGTTTTATTTTTTATCTATTTTATGAACAGAAATCAATTTATGCCGTCAGATATCAATTCATTTCAATTCAGCTCCGGGCTCTAAACCCGGAAAATAAATTAAAATGAATTGCAATTTTTAATTAATTTTCATCCATTCTCGTTTTTACTGGATGTATATATATATATAAAATCATAACAAGAATATTTTTGTCAATTTCTAATCAAATTTTAGGGTAACGATATTGGAGATACATCTACTTCTATGACGGATTTAATAATATTACCGACGCATCAAGGAGTTCATAACGAGCTTGTACCATATACTGAATTAATGCAATTATTAAGAGCATTAGACAATAAAGCCTTTGTACAATTAACTAAGGTCTATACTGATACTATGAGCAAATTGTACAAGAGAGATCTGAAGCGCTTTTTCGAGGAAGCTAAAAATAAGCTCATTAGCAAACGTCTGCAAGGTAGAGCAATAGAAGATTTTCTGCAGTAAAATTTCAATTAATAAATATACGATAAATGAAATGATGAGCATTTAAAAGCCTTAATAGTTAGATTACAATTGCGTATTTTAACACTTTTCTGCATATGTCATTCTCGTAAATTATATATTAATAAGAAGATACGTTTTAAGTAAACACATCGAGGTCTAGTGGTCAAAAGAATGAAGATTTACTTAATCCGGCGCCTATCTGTTTGCTGAGTGGTGAAATATGGACTCCAATGGATGAAGGGAATCTTTTAGATTCAGTCCTCAATTGTGTACTTTCGCAGATGCAGCCAGTATGTC
The DNA here is from genome assembly GCF_001594045.1 of Atta colombica. Classification (NCBI taxonomy): domain Eukaryota; kingdom Metazoa; phylum Arthropoda; class Insecta; order Hymenoptera; family Formicidae; genus Atta; species Atta colombica. The sequence continues at coordinate 205,377 of NW_017259508.1, read as the reverse complement.
TCGCTGAACAAGGCTTTTGTGTCTCATTTCTTCAATTGGATTCTGTTCTGTCGCCCTCCAAAGTAAGTACATTGATAAATTTTTATTACAATTTCTTATGACTGTCTGTTCTTATGAATGTCTGTTGCTTTGTGCAGAGTAGCGAGATGGAAGAAATAGAGAATGTTAACAATGGTGCAGCAAGTCCTGGATCGGTAACTTCGACGACAAGCAAACGACTGGAGCGTCAAGTAAACGAAGATGTTCGTGCGACTATGGCCGCGATATTCCCGTCATTGGAAACAGAATTGAACAATTTTATCAGTTTCCTGGACAAAATTGACAGCTTGTGAGTTGAGCTTTGAAAATAATGATTTCTAAGGTTGCCACAGACCTGAAAATATATATAAGCCATGAAAATATAAATTGATCAGGAAAAACCTGGAAAAATCATGAAAAATATGAAAGAACCTGGAATTTCAGTTTATTGATTAAATTGCTCTATTTAATTTGTAATATTCCTACTTCAGTCTAAGACTGTATTACAAGACTGTCAAATAGTCGGTGCGTAGTTTGGTTGAACTAGAAATTGCAAAAATTTACACAAAAATAATATTAGACATTAACATGATGGTACTAACATAATCAAATTCCCTCGTTTGTGTTGAACATTTCCGGTTCATTTTAATTTAATAAACTTTAAAATTACATATTTCATATTAATCATGAAAAATTTTTCACTATGTCATCTGGGAAATCTTGAAAAGTAAGGAATTTTAAAATTCATTTTCTGTGGCAACCCTGGATTTCTGCTTTCTTTAAAATTATCTAGAGTTTTTAATAAGTAGATTTTAATAAGTAGGTTAATTATTATGATCTCTTTAATATACTCTTGTATACACTCCCCCCCCCCAGATACACACACACACACATACACACACACCAGTATCTCATAAATTTTTGCCAAGCGTTTTTTGTGTAGATAGAGCGGACTAAACTGAGTCGAAAAGTCTCTATCATTTTGTAATTTTCGCAATGGTTAAAGGGATCCTAAAGTGAAGCTCGAACTCTGATGAAGTCACGTTATCAGATGTCACTGTTTTTCCAGGACATTCATGGTGAAAGGGATAACATGATGTGTACAATTTGCAAGCATGTCTCCGCCGTCTCTGTCTATGAATGTCGCTTAGAGACCAAGGTTGTCAAATGTGAAACGCTAAACATGGGGCGATATTCATAGTTCGTTTTTATTTTAAAACTGTCTTAAATAACGTTCTAAGATAATGCTAACATAGTTCTCGATTTGACTTATGACATTTTAAGACTGTACTTAAGACAATCTTAAATGTAAGAATCGACTATGAATACGGACCTGCTTCGCTGTAAAATTGATACTGAATCTTTCCTTATTTAACTTTATGTTTCTCTTTCTATAAAAAGAAATATAAAATATATTAAACAAGGAAAGATTCAGTACCAATATCACGACGTCAAACAGACCGGTATTCATAGTCACTTTTGCCGGTATTCATAGTCAGTCTTATTTTAAGGACTCAAGGGTTTGTGATTACTATTTCTTAAGTGCAGGTTGCAAAATTTTTGTATCAAGCAAATATTGTCATGACTAAACAGCTTGAGACATCATGTTACACTAAGAAATGATAAAAAAATATATCAATTTTGAAATTTTTGATTGTTCTCGGCATAAATTCCATCTCACAAATACATATTAATGCGTATACTTTAATCCTGGAAAAGAATTTTCGAATCTGTGAAAGAAAGAGAAAAAAAGTATGTTATCCAAAAATTATATGATTTAGTTGATAATACAGACGGCTTAAGATCCCCTTAACTATTGCAAAAATTGTAAAATGGTAAAGGACATTTCGACTCAATTTAGTTCGCTCTATCTACATAAAAGTGCTTGGCAAAAATTTACTCAGGGATGCTCTGTATACAAGATCATCAAAATCCGGACAAATTTCAATTTAAATTTTCCGTTATATTGTGCCTCCGCTAGAGGTTGTTGTTGGCGTATAAGAAAACCTGATGTTTCTAATAAACAGTCATATTCTCAAAATGGCGATGTTAAAACCAAGTGCAGAGTATAATCGAAGAGCCACGATCATCGTAGGCCTTCGTGCTGGGCAACGGAAATAATTCAGTTCTTTGGATATCTGAAATCAACTGTTTATGACGTTGTAGCAAATACGGCTTAGAACAGACACGAAGGTTCCAGTATACCAGCAAGGAAGAGAAAGAACGCACTGCGAGGATTCTCGCAGTCATTGAAAGGGCTCAAGCGCTGATTTCGGATAATCCAGGGCAATCGTTGCGCGTTCTGATAGATGTAATGAAGCCGTGGAAACTGTGGCGTCCAGAAGGTCATATGTTTTTTAGCAGGACGGTGCACCGGCTCATACGAATCATTTGATTTAAAATTGGCTCTCAGACAATGATATGTTTTGGTCCAAGGAATTCTGATCTCCCAACAGCCCAGATTTAAATCCCTATTATGGAGCATAATTGAAAGGGTCACAAACAAGTCTCGATATCCTAATGTGACATTATTATAAGGACCGCTATTAAGGCAGCATTCGTCAGCATGGACAGCGCTACATTACAGTGTGCGTGCAAACGCTTCAGACCGAGAATAGAGGCCGTCATTCAAGCTAATGAGGGATATATCGAATAATTATGCTCTACAGAGATCCCCCAAGTGTCATGTAAAAGAATTTTTTGTAATATTTAATTTTTCATTAAAAACATTTTGTTTAAAGAAATTGTTCGATTTGTCCGGATTTGATGACGCACTCTGTATATGTATACGTATATGTGTGTTTGTATGTATTTGTGTGTATACTATTTACAGTTGGTGCATGTACGTATTAGTGCGTTTATCACAGCATGTCATGTCCGCTCAAGATACCGGCTCGTTTTTATCGATGACATTTGCATCCTCTTTGATCCACGTAAAACGAGCGTTTGACAAATTCATGCAAGCGCAATTACAATCCATATTGTGCGATACAAAAGTTAATCGTCGACACAAATGTGGTATATTACCATATATAGAAAACTTTGGACCATTTGCGAGAACCGCAGAGAAGATTTTCCGCAATTCTGATAGAAAGGTTGATCTCGAGAAATGGTACACGAAGCTTGTGAGTACTATGTTCGAGGCTATTGTTATTCACAGTCGAGAACATCATAAGACGCCTCAGGAAGTGATAAAAATGGGTAATTAGAAAATATAGTACATAATAAAATTATCTAATTTCAATTATTAATAATTATTGCATATAATTATTATATTAATATATCATACTTTTAGAAAATTTTCATCATCTCTATGATCTTCTCTCACAATTAAAAATTTCGATTTTGGACCATGAGCGAAAAGAAGCCAAGCAAAAATATCAAGACGCTCTTCGCGCTTATGTTACGCAATATTTTGGACGACCTCTTGAAAAACTTAATGTAAATTGTCATATAAAAATACTTCTGTAATTATAAGAATATTATTCAGAAATGTTTATTTTTCAGCTTTTTTTCGAAGGCGTACAAGCCAAGGTAGGCGCTGGTGTGAAAGAATCTGAAGTCAGTTATCAAATGGCCTTTAGCAAGCAAGAATTGCGACGCGTAGTGAAGGAATATCCGGCAAGAGAAGTTAAGAAAGGTCTGGAGAATTTATATCGAAAAGTTGAAAAGCATCTATATGAAGAGGAGAATTTGTTACAAGTAAGTAGAATGTGAGAGATGACATTTTTGATGATTTAACGATAATTATAAGTCCTTATAAACATGAAACAATCCTTAAAAGCATGAAAATTATTTTCTCGTTTTTATCTACTTTTTATATATTGCTAAATTTTTAATTTCCAGGTTGTTTGGCGCGAGATGCAAAATGAATTTATCGCGCAATATAGAAACATTGAAGAACTAATACAACGCTGTTATCCAGACAGTAATGTAACACTCGAGTTTACTATACAGAATATTTTAGAATTTTTCTCGGAAATAGCGCGATCTCATTAAATCAAAATGTAATTTTCTCTTCACTATTACTCTATTTGACTATTATTACTATAATACATTATATGAATTCTAATATTTATTGACATAATAATTAGGGATGCACTGGATCTTAAAATTATCGGATATCCGGCGTCAAATTATTTTCGAATATACGATATTCGGTCGAATATCCAGTAGAATAATTATTTAGCTGGATACTTCCCTATCATGCTGAATATTTTTCCGGATATATTGCCGGATATCTGGAAAATGATTTTCAAAAAGAAGAGCAGCAAGCAGGGAAAAATAGCAATAATAATTTTGTTTATCTTTCCAATATGAAAATAAAAAGAGGAAAGAGATAAGAACTGTGCAAGAAATTCAGCTAAAATAAAATTCTGCATTAATGATGCAAGCAATGAATATAAAAATTTTAACCGGATACCGGATATTTCCCGGATATCTGATGCATTAATAATAATTATAAATTATTTATATAGAGTTGTAATATAGCTGTGTGCGTGCGTGTATGCATACAGGATGTCTATAAAATCTGTTACCACCCCTATATTTTGGAAACAGTTTAAAATTATGAAAAACTATGAATACATGTTCATCATTTCGAGAGATTACTGTTTTAAGAGGATCGGGGAGGTTAACCTCCTCTTCCTCAAGATGGCCTCAACTTAAAAATTTTAAATAGAAATCCTGCTATTGTAACATATTTGAAAGGGCATAAAAAAAGAAAGTTTTTGGTTCAATGCGGAAGTTGATATATTGACTTGTTCAAAATTCAAAGTTTGAAAAATTGTATTTGTTTTTATCTTCAATATGTATTGCATTTATTGCAATAACTGTTCAAAATGGGAATTATTTACTTTTTGACAATAAAATAATTGATCCAAATAGTGAAGAGTAACTGAGATCCAAATTGCAAAATTCTAAATTAACTGCGCATCCAAAGTGAACTGTCGAAAGCATTTTCAGCCAATTTATACTATGTACTGTTTTTTGCTGTGCGTAAGATATGTGTTCGCGGAAATGTTATTGTACATCGATTCTTATAGTGCGCTTGAACGCGCTCCGAATCACAACGGATTACAGCAGCTTGTAAAGAGCTTTTTTTTTTTATTAAACACTCCCTAGTGTTTCGCAAACTATCCTAGATTTAGAACATTTAGCAAAAGAATTAAATTAATGGTAGGAGGAGTGTCAATTAATACTTTTTGAATCAATACCGCTATATACAGTAGAGTCTCTCTAAATTTGGCCCTATGGAGCAATAAGAATGGAATACCAAAATTATAGAGTACCCTCTCTATGTGCGAGTTTACCAATTACCACGTACTTGCGCGAATGCAGTTGCATACGCTAACCTATCAAAATGTATACAGACGGTGACAGAGATGCCTTAACACTGATTACTATTATTATCTCTAGAGTGGCCCTGACTGCAAGTTGAGTCGATACAGCCAGAATCGAAATGATCGCCGGAGACAGCGAGACTTGCAAGTAACATAGAGTAGTCCATCGAATTAAGAGGGGAGCATAAGCTCCATGTGCGAAACAAAAGTTCCTAGAAGGGTGAAAGCGAGCTCGGCTGGGGAGTTTTAAATGTTGAAGTTGTTTGATTTAAGAAATGAGTAATCGACATAACTTAGGGGAAAGGTTTTTGAGGAGAGGGAAGATATAGTTCAGAGTTACAGATGCACATGAATAAAAACTATTAATATATGTAATGAATCAGCCTTAGGAGAAGTGAGTGGACATTAGAAAATGATATGATTTATGTCCTGAGTAAGATCGCCGCAGGAACAGGCCTTAGTTGCAACTATATTTTTCCTGTGAAGGCTGTAGTTAAGATTATAATGATTTGCGCGTAGACGGTTGATTAAGACAATCTCTTCTCTCTTAAAGAAATGTTTATTAAACCATGACAGCTTGAGAGCGAAAGAATTGTTCATAATGTCCTTCCATCTAAATTCCTCGTCGAGATAGTATCTCTCTCTGTATTGCTCCACAGCAGAACTTTTAGCTTCTGAAAATAAATCAGAGTAAAGGATCTCCAAATCAATTCTATCACCCTGTTTAGCACCTACTTTAGCGAGTTCGTCCTTTCATTACTCTCTATGCCCCTGTGAGAGGAGTTCAAGCAAGTCTGATGTAGATGTTCATTCGTAATGTTAAGTAGAATTGGTTTTTGATGGCTGATAGATCAAGTAGCAGTCAATATTCAGGCGAGATGATAAAAGGGATTCCAAGACATTCTCAGTATCCGTGCAGTTATCCTCAAACTTGAATCCATCTGTAAAAGCAAGCGTAGTCTTCCTGTATGAGAGGATGTATAAATTCCTGAAAGCGGCTAAGAAAGAAACAACTCTTTGGGAGTGCCATCATCGATCACCATATTTGAAAAGTCTAGTAATAGTATAGAAACAGAATATGAATATAGAAAAGAATCAGGAACATTGAGTGTTTAATATCATTTTTCAAGTGCTTGAACAGAATATATTTCTTAAAAATAAGAATGCTTTGACATGTAGTGATTCTGGAGCGAGAGGTAATAGAAACAGCTTTCCAGCTATTTCAAGCTATCTATAGATAGACTATCACGCCTCGAAAAGTTTTTAATTAAATATCTAAACGCAAGATATAGTTGAATCTAATGCGTAAAGGAGGCTCGCGTGTCTCAGTCAATATAACGTTAATAGGCGTAGAGAATCTATAGCCTAGGACTATGCGAATTGCTTTCCATTGCAAACATTCCACACATCTAAAAAATGAAATTAATTTCCTTTGAATTGGAAAACCTGACTGCCATCAAGATAGATTCCCTGAAGACAACGTGATAGATAACAAGAATTGATAGAGGTGAGTGCCTCATGATACGCCAAATAAAAAAGACGATATTGATGATTTCTCTTTGTTGATTAAATATTTGAGATCAGTCTTACCTATCAATCTCCTATCAAACAAGATACCTAAAAATCTGCAGGTCTCAACAACAGGTCTCGGTTATCAATTATAAGATGTTGAAACGCAGGAGCAGATCTACTTCTCAAAAACATCATGCATTGCAATTTAGACGGCGAGATGTTTAGTCCTTTATTATTCAAATAAGTAGAAAGAGAGATGAGAGATTCTTGAATGGAAGCAATCACATTTAAATTGGCATTTGAAGAAAACATCACAAGGTTATCAGTATACATTAGAATGGTGATCCCACCTCCAAAACAGTTTTCTATATCGTGTAGATAAAGATTAAATAGGATTGGATAGGACTGAGGGATGAACCTTAAGGCGTGTCCTTGTGAGCTGTAAGAGGATTGTTAAGCCATTCCTAACAAAATAGAGTTCTCTTTCCATAACCAAGTTTTGTATGAATTTGCAATCTTAACAAGGACATTAAGACCCCTCAGCGTTTCTATAAGGATTGAAGGTTGTACATTGTCAAACGCACCAGCTATGTTGATAAAGACGCAGATAATAAAAAGGCCAGGGAGATTAGCAACATGATTGCGATTAGAAAATGTGATGAGATTATCTGTGCATGAACGAGCTGGGCGAAAGCCAAACTGAAATTCAGAAAGGATGAAATACTACTTGATATATCATCTTGTTATATATGATCTTTTCCATAATCTTCAGAAAACAAGAAAGCAGTGAGATCGATCTGATGCCCTTGCCGGAAGGGATAAGGACAATCAAGGATTTCTTCCAATAAGATGAGATAACACCCTGTTTAGCACCTAGTTTAGCGAGTTCGTCCGTTCTTTCATTACCCTCTATGCCCTTGTGAGAGGAGTTCAAGCAAGTCTGATGCAGATGTGCCAAGAAAGCCATTGAAGATTTCCATCAAGGCGTCCCTGAAGTGATTAGAAAGAATAAAAATGATACGATTATTGATCTTGTCAAGACTAGAGACAGAAGCGATTTTTGACTTCTTGATAGCAATCAAGCTTGGCCCTTGAAATTGGAGTTTCTATTTCCGTGATAAGATTAGAAGAATTATTACGTCTTCAGTCAGCATATCTTGAGAGAACAAATAATCGTATTGTAGGAAAGAAGGAAGACATAACTTGTTTATCATGTCTTCACAAAAAGTTCCAAAGTCGAGAGAATTAGTCTGTGATATATCGCTGTTTTTGTTTTTAAAATATTTGACGGGGGACCACAATCTAACTGAGTACGATGATTAAAGCTACAAAGTTTTTTTCAGCCAAGTCTTTTTTTCCTACGTAGAATTTTAGTCAAAGCACATTGTTTTTTATAAGCTAGATAATTTTCCCAAGATAGATTGCACTTATATTCCGCAGGCAAGTTTTCTCGCTGCAACAGCATTGCGACAAGTATCGTTCCACCAAGAGGGCTGTTTACGCCGATCGTCTAAAGAGCGTTGTTGCGATTGCTTAGCTTTGCTGAGAGCAGCAAGCTTTATATGCTATGTTTCTCCTGTACTAAATCCTCATAAGCCTTCATTGGTTGATTAAGTGAATTGCAGGAGGAGAGAAGAGCAGTGTTGCTCAAAATGTTGTTCAGTCTGTCAGTCTCTTGCTTCAGATTGATTTTATAACAAAATCTAGATCTCGACTGAGGAGAGCGATCAGTTGCACCTTTACAAGAAGATAGTCAATATAATCAGAATCATCTAGAGTAATAGAGGAGCTAAGTGCTAGATTACAAGAAACTATACAAGTCGATGAAAGAACGTCTGTGATTGGAGGGTGGATGTACCGTCATTTAAAATAATAGCACCAAGGTCATCCAAGATTGCCAGTAGTCGCCCTCTCGGTCGACATATTCGCAGCCTCACGCCATGTGATGTGCGTTAAAATCTTCCATAAAAATGAATCTGACCTTTTGGCCGAAAGAACATCTTGCATAAGTCACTGGGGGGAGGGGGGTGTCCTTATCTCGGTGACGATATATGTTGACGATGTACAGAGGTTCATTGTCCATAAAAATTCTAATATCCTGAATCTCGACTGATTAGTGCGATATGTAACTATGTAAGATCAAGTATCTAAAAATTGATGTGGCTTCTAATCAGAATAAATAAACTCCTTTGACCTTGAGAGGATATATCCTTTCTAATGCCAGATGTTGAAAAAGAGGTAGCAGTCAAGCAGCGTCTCTGTAGACAAACAAGGTCGAATTCAGAAATAAAGTCCGTCAAATGGGGAATTTTACCTCTACAGTTCCTCTCCTCTACAATTTCATTGCATGCAAGTGAAACTGTTAGATAGGATAGCTCTTTTACAAGTGAATTTTGCTAATTAGAAGGTTAAGAGTAGTATATTTGATAAATCAAAAGCGATAGATATGTTACTGAGTTGTGCGAAGACAGAAAAGATGAATTGTAAAAGGCAAAGCAAGGTCGAATTGGTTATGAGCAAGAATCGAAGAATGTGGATTGTAAGAGGAAGATGGGGGAGAAGAAGATAGAAGATTGGAATCCATGTTGACATCCGGTTGATTAGACTGAAAGAGTTGGAGTGAACGCAACGCCATTGCCAGTCGAAAGTGTGGGATGCGTCCATTTCGAGAATGTCTTCTCTGGGATCACGTAGAGGTTCATTAAGCTCGGTTCGAGCTTAAGTATGAATATACGGAGATGGATTTCCGTCCTTTGGATCCCATCCCGTTGGATCTGCGCATGAGCGCAGCGGCTAATCTCGATAACCTTGCATTGAGAGACTAAATGTCTTTTGACAAAATCTTTTTCGATGTCAACAGGAATGTCTCGGATGTCATGCTTGTGCGTAGTAGAGTGTGATATGTAAGCTTTATATGTAAGCTTTTTTTTATTTGTTGAGTTTATATGTAAGCTTTGAGATTATGGCTCTGTAAAGCATTTGACGAGATTATTAGCAGCCGAAGCCGTTTTGAGTTCTACCGGATCTTATCCCGGCCAATTTTACGGCTTTCAATAATGTCATTATATGCAATCTGAGAGATAATGTGACAGACATGCAGTGGGTGCAGTGTGGTCTGCATATGCGTTGTAGCCGAGTATACATGAACAACAAATGGTGATAAGTCAAAGAGGGTATAGAAGTTCTCGAAAGACACATTCTTACTCTTACCTGTCTTATCTTGTTCTTTGCTTACATAGTTAGTCGCGTCAAGATGAAAGACACTATATAAGACAGAGGTCGTTGTTGTCTTTCATGCCCTGATTGCTTATGCTTTACTGACGACAGGCTCTTTCTCTAAAGTCTCAAAGTATAGTCTTTTGCGGAGAGATAGATTGTTGCTGTTAGTCTCACAGAAGTTAGAAAGAAGCATATCAGCAGGTGGTACAGAGTCCTCTTTTGAGAAAGAAAGGTCCACAGCGTCGTTGTAAATCTCGTTAGTTGACGTCTGGTAATAGTCTGCAGAAGCGTGGATGCCTGGACGTTTACCCTGTAAAGAAGCTTCCAATCTTTTAAGTTGACGAATTTTTTTTCCCTAGATCGTAAAGAGAGTTTTTCCTACCAAATTTGGGTTTGGAACATAATTTCATCTTATTTATACTCGTAGAAGGAAGGGAAGAGACAGATGGAGAGGAGGAAGCGGGGAATGACCGGGCTCGACCTCCATCCCGAACTCGACCTCCATCCCGAGCTCGAAGCCTCATCTTCTCCTCGTAGACCAGGAAGCGCGGTCTATGCTATGAAAATGGATAGATAATAAAGAAACAAAGTGATCAGAGCGCACGAGATCACAGAAATAATGCACCGAAAACAATACTATCGATGATGCAATCGAACCACTCAGTCCACAAAGAAATACGTCCTCAATTTGAAGAGTAGCGCGCAACCCGCCTTAACACTAAAATTGTACGAATATTGAGATATTCAGAGCTGTCCCGGCTCTTCGTCTCTAGATATTCGTACATATACGTATCATCTAGAGATGGAGAGCGTGCTCTAAATATGTTCCAATATTCGAATAATTTCAGGCGTTAAGGCATATCTGTCACCGTCTATACATAATTTTAGTAAAACAAGTCATATCATATTATGTATTACATATTATGTATCACAAAACATTACAATACATTACACAAAGTCAGTTATACATAACCTGCATAAATTACATTATATACATTGTGAGAATCTAGTACAATTAGATGCAGATTAGAATGGATTAGAATTTACAATGATGGAAGGGGAATATGGACGTTAAGCTGAGCAACATCTAAAAGACAGAAATATCTTTCTATCTTCTTCTATCTTCTATCCTCTTTTGGCATATGCGCAGAAAGAAGAAAACTCATTGAGCAGGACAGAAATATATACAGTACCTATAATAAGAGTACGGACAACAGAGCGTGAATGAGGCACAACTGGAAACGCATCGAAACACGAGCGCATTTTCAAATGTGAAGTGTAAAACTGAAATTGTATGTACATATAACAATGGATGCGTTTAACAGAATCATTTTATGAATGCTAAAATAAGATCATTCTTCTTAAAATATAATTCATAAAATATAATTCGATCTTAAAATATTATAATTCAATCAGCGTGAAGAAAACAATTGCGAAATAAATATTTTGCTGAACGCAGAGGGAGCCAATGATTTTATAATGAATAATTAAAGGATAACAACAGACATAAATAGAATAAAATTTGTTTAAAAATAAATAGTATAAAAATGAATGAGCTTAAAAATAAGATTTGAGTATTAACCTTTTTAAAAATATATTTAATTTTTTGTTAGGTATATAAGTACTTTATTATAGTGTATATATAATTTGTCAATTTTTAAATCCAAAATATCAGTGACAACAGAATTGCATAATAATGCAAAATAATAAATCAATATATAATTATTATTCGTTTTCTCTCTATCTTCATTTTCGCTCTCTTCTTCGTTTTCATCATCGATATTTCAAAGAAATCTGAATAAAATTAAACAAAGAAATTATGTGCACAAGTAAACACACATACACGCATGCATGCACGCACGCACGCACGCACGCACGTACATAGAGCATATAGATGTCATGCCGCACACTAAACGTATGGAAGATCCGAAGTAGCGGAAAGAAAGACTTCGGTTCGTTTACGATAGTCATCGCTGCCGATTGTATATCAATCTCTGGCGTTCTTTTATCCAATCCGCGACATACTACCTTGATCAAAACGTTCCCAGAATTCATTCAAAAAATTCAAAATACAAGTTTTATTCATCAAAAGTGATATTGTCAAAGTACTCCCTATTGACTGCAACGCACTTATGCCAACGCTTGATCCAACTTTCGAAACATTTCTGGAATTCTATTGTCGGTGTAGCCATCAGAGCCGTCTTCGATTTTTCCAATACCTCCTTTCGGCTGTTAAAACCATTACGCATTCCCCGTAATGGTTTTTTCATGCTACTCATAAACAGCTGTTTTCTTTAGAGTGTCACTGCTGAAACAGTTTCCCAACTTTTCCAAGGTTTTCACACCATTGAATCCATTTTTAATGCAAAATTTAATACAAACTCGTTGTTGCAAATTCAACTCCATTTTTAAAACTGTAAAAAATCGAAAATACGTGCAGAGGTAGATGTACTCAAGACGGCGTAATTTTTACAAATGTCAAGCTAAATGAAATGGTGATAAAATTTGGTGGGAATGTCAATGATGGATGTGGCAATCTAACCAAAAAGCAGAACTTAAATCAGCTGACTCAGAGCATCACCTGGTGGTAATTCCGGGAACTTTTTGATCAAAGTGGTGTACACGTTATTGACATCGGTATGCGATTCATTTGGCGTCATAATTCGTTTGATCTCGCGACTGTAGTCTCAGATTGCTATCGGAGTTCGAGTTCGGGCATTTTCAATAATCGACGAGGAAAGTGGAAATTCGACGAGACCAATTAAAAATCGACCATGGTGTCGAACGTTTCGAGCGAGCTCGCGAATTTAATCTAAGTACGTTACGAATTTAAGTGTGTTACGAAAAGATAGCTCAGACGATTACACTCAAGGCATTGCTACAGAGTAGCTCAAAGTGTTTGTCCCAGGCTACCGCGTGGCTCAGAATATTATCCCTAAAGCATTGCCACGAATCCGGGCATCTGTCCCTTAAATATTTTCCAAGTGTAATTCATTCGTAAAAAACGTGATTGTGTTGAATATTTCTCTCTAGCGAGATTTTATTAAGCGGTGCTGGACTTTGATATTGCGAGATTGTTTTTTTTTCGTATTCGATGCACTGAAGAGGATATTGTAACATTATATAAAATTTGTAAGTACAGAAACTCGAGTGATAATGTATTATTAAATACGCGATTATAAGTGAGCGCGTTACAAAAAGAGAATTGTATCAAAACGGAGACAAATATACGTTAAAACAACATCTATTATGTCGTCTCGATATTCCTGACACGTCCAAAATTAAAACTATGTTACAATCACGAACGCTTGTGCCGATATACACAACATTTTGATATCTTCTGTGAAGTGTTCCTTATACACACACACACATACGCGCGCGTGCGCGCGCGCACGCACACGCACACACACACACACACATACAAAATTGTGTTATATGATCAAGGACGACCTGCTTCATATCAAGACCTGTTTCATACGATTAAAACAGATTTCCAATAGCGGTGCGACCAAGCAAGTATAAAGTCGGTATTCATAGTCGATTCTTATTTCAAGACTATCTTAAGTAATGTCTTAAGACACTAATGCAGCTCTTTGATTGGTTCGTGACTTCTTAAAACCGTACTTAAGACAATCTTGAATATAAGATCCGACTATGAATGCTGGCCTAATGGCGATTACATGGTACGCGATACGCAGTACAGTAACTAAAGTAACTGCGGTACGGGCTAGTGCAAATAAACTCACATTAGTATGAATTTTTTTAAATATATTAATTTAATTTTATGCTTTACTCGATACTCTTATTTTTTTAACAGATTTATTTAATAATTTAAGTCTTTAACTCAATTCCATTAAAAAGCATAGCAGTAATATGAATTTGTTACTAGCCTATGCCGCAAACCACACTCCGTGTAATATCAGTGAAAGAAATAGGCGATACGTGATACGCGGTTTCCTAGTTAGTTATTATTAATTACTGTACCGCGTACTGCGTACCGCGCTCATATAATCGCATCCTAAGTCGATCACAGAACATATACAAAGAAAAGCGCAAACTCTGTTGAAAGATGGAAACGGAGAATAATCGGCGCGCCTTAAGTGATTGGTAGAGAATTAATGTCTATATAAGTGTATGTGTTGGAGCAGGCAGAGAGGGAAAGAGAGAGAGAGAAAGAGAGAGAGAGAGAGAGAGAGAGAGAGAGAGAGAGAGAGAGAGAGAGAACTAACATTGTTTGCAATCATTTTGATGCCAAAGGACATTAAAGACATCATTTTATCAGAATGACGACAAATAACGTCAGTTCTTTTCTGAGAGCGATTGTTACCAACGCCAATTAATTGTGATTTACAATCAATTCACATCAATTGTGGATCTGGACTTTAATCGACAATTAAGGTCCAGTTCCACAACTAATGGTTAACTCATAACCGAGGTTCAACTTATTTATTATCTTTTTCCAATTTTAGAATTGGAACCATGAATTATGAAAATAGGCCTAACTCAATCAGCAATGTAGTCAAGATTGTATATTGTTCTTAATCTTATCTCTTCGTGATATATTGGGAGTGTGCATTAATTTTAAGGGATTTTTGAGTAAAAATATGATTTTATTATGAAAAAATTACAAATTGATTATTCAAAATATTGTCCTTCGCTAGTCATTACTTTTTCCCATCTTTCTGATAATGGATGGATTCCACATCGAAAGAACAACACATTTTTTGAGACTTCACGAATCGATCCATTTTTTGATATCTTTATAAGAATGGAAGCGCTGCTCAGGCAGGCTGTGAATCCATCGAAATAAAAAATCGGAAGGAGCAACATCTAGAGAATACGGCGGGTGTAAATAGGACATCCTTTTCTTGACCAGTTTCGCAACATGCGGCAGAGCGTTGTCGTGCTGAAAACTTTGTCATATTTTTTCTGGTCGTTTTTATTTCAATTGACTCAATTGCATCAATTGTTATTATTGGTAGCGTTCCTCAGTGATGGTTTCGTTGGGTTGGAGCAGCTCATAATACACTACACCCAGCTGATATTCCATCAAATACAGAGCATGAGCTTGACGCCATGAATATTCGGCTTTGCTATCGATGTTGATAGTTTGTCTGGCCCGTGCCATGATTTTTTGCGCTTCGGATTATCATAGCGTATCCATTTTTCATCACCTGTCACAATATAAAAAACTTTTTCTTCTGTCTTTGAAGCAACAATTCACAGGTCATTTTGCACCTTCTCTCAGCTTCAACTCGTGGAAACCCAATTTCCTTGCTTTTGAATCAATCCAATAGCCTTCAAACGTCTTTGGAAATCGTTGATCAATCAACATTTAATGATTCTGCAAGTTCTTCTTGCGTTTGACTCGGGTCTTGAACGAATAAAGCTTTCACTTTCTCATCTTCAACTTTTTCGACTGGCCTGGATGTTCCTTGTCTTTCGTGTCAAAATCACTTTTTTATAGCGTCGAAATCAATATTCACATGCTGAAATCGATGGTATAATCACCATAAGCTTCCGACCACATTGATTGACTTTCAGCAACACTTTTCTTCAAATGGAAGCAAAAAAGCAAAGCTTCCCTAAAAAGCAAATTGCGTTTTATTGACACAAAATTCGACATATTCAATGCTTAAAAAAACAATGTTATTTATACTTCGGCAAAATGATACATACTGAAAGCTAAAGCCACATGATGGTGCTTTGAACATGAATGTAGTAACAATATGGCTCAATATGATAGTATTAGTTACGCCATCTTTTGAAAATCTTTAAAATTAATGCACACTCTCAATACTTCTATCTCTGCGTTCCTATACTTAACTGTGATAAAAGTAATAAAAATTTTTGGTCTATAATATAGTAATTCTGCTGATTAAATTAATCGTCGATTAAGTTAATCGATGTTGATAACAATCGCCTTGAATGTTTGTCATATGTTGATAACGATTGAAGGAGTTACGAAAGCACAATAGAATAATGGCCGGTGCGTTGTAATTCAAGAATCGTGTCGGACATTATTGCCATTTCGGATTTCCGAACTATGCATGCGCAAATGCAAATTTCATCCCTACACTTATCTGGCACGTCCGTCATCGTTGTTTCCTCTTTTCTGATCCTGCTTATATTCCTATGCGTTCGATACAATTACTACAAATCGCATAACCATGGCCGAGAGGCTGAAGCTTTTCGTACAAAAACGAACGTCTTTGAAAGCGCAGATTACTAGATTAACCGAATTATATCATACATATGAAAATTATAATACGAATTCTTGGACTCTCATCGGACGATCATTCAGCCGAA
Source organism: Atta colombica (assembly GCF_001594045.1). Lineage (NCBI taxonomy): Eukaryota > Metazoa > Arthropoda > Insecta > Hymenoptera > Formicidae > Atta > Atta colombica. The sequence continues at coordinate 188,977 of NW_017259508.1, read as the reverse complement.
TTTACAAACATACAAGAATTTTATGCACTCGCGAACAGAGCCGAAAATATATTAAATCTGGCGGATACATCGGGCGCCGGCAGTGGCTTATCAAGCAATGTGAGTCGATAACACCATAGCAAGTAGAAAACAGAAAAAAATTACTGGAAGCGTCGCTGTTCACATTTGACGGCAAATTTGAGAGTTGACTCTCATTTAAGAATGCGTTCGCGAATATGATCGGTACTCAGTTGGACTTGTCAGATATTGATAAGTTGCATTAGTTGAAGTCATCATTGATGGGGATGAAGCCGCCAATAAAATAAAGATTTTTTCCATCGACGGAATAAATTACTCTAGCGCGTTATTAGAGTAGTCTTACGAGGTGAAGCGAATCTTGATTTCACGATATCTCTCGTTATTAATAAATCTATCTGCGCTGGAAAAAGAGAAATGAATGGTTTAACGAAGCTTGCTGACGATGTTCAATAGCATGTGTCGTTAAAAACCTTAAAAGTTACAATCAGTTTCCGAAATGATGGTACATTTACTCGAAAATAAATTGTCGAGAGCCACGATGGACAAATGGGAAGCGACGTTGGAAAGAAACGAATTCTCTAAACCTGATGAAATATACGAGTTCATATACAAAACGACGGTCTGCGCGTCGCGCCGTGAAAGGACGAAGGTTTCAGAAACGGTATAATAAACTCTTGCACGAGAATCGTGCGAAAATGTCCGAGGCCTCTCATATTAAAATTTCACAATCCAATTGACAATTTGAATCGTCCGACGGTAGAGAAACGAGTTTCGCATCAATGTCCCATTATGTATCCCAATTATTAACAAGCGCGTTAGTTTATATTCGAGACGGAATATTATTAAAGCTCGAGCGTTGTTAGACACGTGCGCCACAGCAAATTTTATTTCTTAGATGAGGTTCATAATGAGGTACCTGAATATGCTGGTGACCAAGCAATCGATACTTGATGCGATCAACGCCACGAGAATCAAAGGAAAGGGTACAGGTGACCATTCAATCTTTGTATAACGATTTTAGCAAAACACTGATATGCTTAATGGTCCCGTACCATTAAAGATTTGGCTCCATCTGAGACATTCTCACGAGATTCACTTAAGTTACCTCAAAATATTAGGCTAGCCGGAATTTCATAAAAGCGGCTTATCGATCTCTTATTTGATTCCGGGGCACGGATGTCATTATTTTCCGGATAGATTAGAGAACCGCAAGAGAACCGAGAGTCGCAAGAGAATGATTTATATTAACAGAAGATGCGATTCTTTCGATGCTTAATCGATTAAGGTGTTCGCGGGGGGAAGCGTAAGATATGTCGGACTCCGCTACATGTCATTTAACGAGCTTAGAGAAGCAGGTACAACAATTTTGAGAAATCGAAGAAATCGCTCGAGATAAGCTGAAATCAGACGAAAAAATTCAATGCGAAGCATATTTCGTGGAAACTGAAACCGCGAATTGAATGGATGTTACCTGGTGTGTTTACTGCTTCGTAAACCAATCAGACGTCTTAATGAATCTCGTAATGTTGCGTTCAAACGTTTAGTGTCGTTAGAACGTAAACTCAACATGAGACATTAAAGATCAAATATGCTCGAGTAAGAGCATTTAAAGTTAAAGTATATGTCGTTAATAAACGATTCCGCAGACGATGAATTCTACATCACACTGATGCTGCATCACGCGGTGATCAAGGATTCGAGCAGCACTACAAAAGTCAGGATAATTCGATGCGAAAACGATATATCCTTGAACAACGCGTTAATGATAGGATACGATATAAAATAAGCTGTTCGCGTATTTCGTTTTCGCACATATAAGTATGTCCTCATGGCAGACATTGAAAAGACATTGCCAAGTACGATTGCGTGAGGATGATCGAAGATATCAAAGGATTTTGTAGCGCGTAGACGAGGAAATAAAAACAAGCTTAACACGCTTATGTTTGGTGTTTTCTCGTCGCCATTTTTAGCAATCCGCACTATACAAAAACTCGCAGATGACGAGCTATCCCAGAGCAGCAGAAATAATCAAGGCACATTTATATATAGACTATGACGGTTACAAGCGCCAACACAACGTCTAACTCGGCGTACACGCAACGAGCGCGCGAGCGCGCTACGAGGAACTTTCTCGCAAGCGCTCGCGAGACGCGAACCGCAAGTACCACCAGAGGGCTGGCGTGACAACCGCGGACTCATACGTGAGAAAAACTCGGCGGACCATATAAGGCCCACGGAACCGAGAAGCGACATCGCATGGCTCACGATGCATCCGAGAGGAGATCTACATGAGCTTTAACTATCAAGCTTTGGCAGGCCAACCAAGCTGACTAGGCCAGCCAAGGTGTCCACCAGCAAGACGAGCAGGGGAGCGGAAAGGCCACCGGAAAGAGGTAGCGGGAGCAGTCCAGCAGCCACGGCGAGTCCAAGAGCAGCAGCAGCAGAGGAAGCGCCGTAGGGACCAACAGCAGCGGAGCCGCCAAGACCAACGCCACCCGGCTCGACCGACGACCACCAATGCGGATATCGCGGATCACGCCTATTAGCATCAGGAACGTGAACACTCCATCCACTGGACATCTCGCTTGCTGTGAACACGCAAGGAGCCCCTTGGGAGTCCGTATCAGCGTATGAGACAGCCGACGCCAGCGCAAAGAGGCGCTAATAGAGGTACCATCAGAGATCGCCAACGTCGCTTACAGCCTGCCTGCCGACAACATTACAGAAGACGACAGCGGAGACATAAACCAGTGAGGCGGACTGGAGAACGCGGGATAGGTCCAAGGGGGCAGTCTCCGCACCGCCAGAAACACCGCTAGCGCTGCGTCTCTCTCATACTGCCACTAATGGACGAGAACAACAATCTATTAATACCTCCGTTGAAGTGCGTAACGCACCCTCCGTCAGCTACGAACGCATCTCTCGTTGACGTAAACCAAACGGCCCTTATGCGCTGTTCAACTTCAGGGTCACACATGTTTACCATGTTTGTCTTTGCTAAAGCACTGTAAATAATTGTAAATATCCACATACCATATCATATATCACATATCATATAACTTTGTGCTGTCTCTTTCTTCGTACCTCCTCCGAATCATCCTCTGAGCATGCGGCGAGCAGTAAAGACCGATGACAAACCCACAATACATAACCGTCAAAACTGGTGACCCCGATGTCCAACAATGCGATTGAAGGAAATATGTCGATAATAATCGAAGAAGACCCACAGGCAAATAAGGTAATATCCCACCGTTTTGATCAGAGGAACCCGAACTATGATTCGCGTAGATAGAAGGCCAATTCGAGTTATGCAAGATGTCGAGCGATCATGAGAAATACATCCACGCTATCTCGAAGATAGAACCGAGACAAGCGCGAGAAGTCAAGGATATCATCGTCAATCTCCCTGACAACAAGAAGTACGAAGCCTTGAAGAAGGCGCTTATTCAGCGATTGACAGATCCGCAGGAACACAGAATATGTCAATTCTTAAAAACGGAAGAGATGGGAGACAGAAAACCGTTTCTGTCATCTTCCGACACCTAGCAATCTTGGCAGGTACGGCAGTGTCAGAGAAGCTATTACGCACTTTATGACTGGAACATCTACTCGGATCTACCCAGATATTATAGACGATATTAGCCACATAGGGCGAAGACAATCTCAACAGTGTGGCAGAGCAGGCATTCCGATTGAATCCACAAGATCGGAAATAAGGTTACATTGCTGACTACAACAGAACCAGCAAGCCGGAAGAAGGAGGAAGAGTTACGAAAGCAAGTAGTAGCCTTAACGGCCCAAATAGAGAAGATGGCCAGAAGCTGGAACAGATACAAAGCGGGAAGCAGATCTCCAAGTAAATCAAAGGCAGGAAACAATGCATCATATGTTATTACGCTTTATGTTAGACGCTTCGGAATGGACCAGCAAATGCGACAACTATGCAAGTTCGCAGCCAAAAGCGAGGACAAAATAGCACTCAATAACGGCGGTTACTGACGATAGCCCACTATTATGCCGCCTATACGTTACAGAAAAGTAACAGGTCAGAGATTCCTGATAGGATCTGACGTCAGCATAGTGCCAGTATTAGGCGCGAGACCAACTCTCTATCAATGATACGCCGCCAATGGTATGCTGATATCAATCCCTACGGGACAGTAACACTGCAATCGAAACTCGAATTCCGATGAGCATTCTTGTGGAGATTCGTAGTAGCCAACAATATCACACAACCAATATTAGGAGCAGATTTCCTATCACACTATCTCTTATCCGACATGCGAAGGAAGAGATTGATAGATAGCAAAACAAGCATGGAAGCGAAAAGAATGGCAAGCATGACATCATTAATAAAGACAGTAGTCACTCTATCAGAGTACTACGCTATCCCAGGAATAACAAGGATCACCGGATAATGTAAAGCTAGACATGAGACAATACACTATTTAAAGACAACATCAGGTTCACCGGAGGCATGCAAACCCCGAAGATAAAGGCAACCAAAACGGAATTGGAGTTAATGCTGCAAGAAGAGATCATCCAAACATCAAAAAACCCATGGTCATCACCATTACACAAGTAATGGTAAGCATCACGCCATTTGGCATGTTCGAGTTCAAATTTGCCGTTCGAACTTTGGAATGCAGCACAAACATTCCAGAGGTTTATCAACGGAGTATAACAAGACCTGGATTACTGTTATGCATACAGACGACATCTTAATAGCGTCAAACACATCGGAGGAACATAAGCGACACCTGCAAGGAAGTGTTCGCACGACTGGACAGGGAATACGTATCAACCCAGTCATGCATCCTAGGAGAAGAACAAATAAAGTTTCAATCAAAGGCACAAGGTCACAACAAAAAGTGGAAACGATAAAAAACAAAATCAACCACAATAAAACAATGGCAATTCCTGGGAACGGTAAACTTTTATAGAAGATTCATATCAAGAGCAGCGCAAACTCAGGCTATTCTGAACGATGCACTCAAAAGCAAAAAGAAAAAAGGGAAAACTCCAATTGAATGGACACCTGAGCGCGAGGATACCTTCGTCAAAGTCAAGGAGAGTCTAGCTCAAGCCACGTTATTAGCACATAACGCAAATATACATGGAAACGCAACAGCAGAATTACGGTTAGTAATTGCATCAAAGTACTATAGCAACAGACCAAACAAGACAACCGCTAGCATTTCTGAACAAAAAATTAAGCGCGCAGACAAAATACAGCCCATACGACAGTGAGACACTTCCGACACATGCTGGAAAGGCGCAATTTAGCATCTTGATAAATCACAAACTGCTGGTTTTTGCATTTAATCAGGATTCACTGCACAGCTCACTGCGACAGGCATGTCATTTGGAATTTATCAGCTAATTCACAACCGACATACAGCACATAATAGGCAACCACAACATCGTAGCAGCTTTATCTCAAATCGAAGGTATTCAAAAAGAAATAGACTTCGAGGAGTTGGCGCAAGTGCAAAAAGAGGATGCCGAATTAAAAATCATACTAGAAGACACACAAGGACTTCAGTTGGAAAAAGTTTCCATCCCAAGCTCAGAGGCAGCCATGTACTGTGATACCAATAGCAAGATCTTATCTCGCGAGCATTCCGATGTCAAGCACACTAATCACTACACGGTCTAGCTCACCTGGGAGTCAAAGCAACAGCTGGTGGTAAGCAGATTTGTCTAGCCAAAGATAGACAAGGACTGCAGACAATGGATATGGACAAAAGGCAAAGATAACAAGACATAATACAACGCAATTGGAAATATAGTAAAACCAACAAGATGGTTCGAGCACATATATGTAGACCTCATTGGATCGCTAAGCGCAAAAAACTTTCGGTACTGCCTAACGATAATCAACCGCTTCACATGCTGGCCAGAAGCAATACCAATAACAGATATAGCGGAGACAAAACATCTTTTCCGAGCAAAATATCTTTTCCGAGACTGGGTAACAAAATTCGGAGTTCCGCAAAGGATAACTACAGACCAAGGTCGACATTCGAGGCAGACCTCTTCAAACAGCTGATACAGCTATCGGATCCACATACTGAGAATGACAGCATACCACCTTAGTCAAATGGAATGGTAGAACGCTTTCATCGATAACTGAAAGACATCATAAGAAGCCACAGATCGAGAGATGGACAGAAGTCCTCTCAGTGATATTAATGGGGATCCGAGCCGCAACGAGAGAGGACCCACAGACAACATCAGCATAGCTAATCTTAGGAGAACTGATAAAGTTACCAGGGCAGTTGACAGATATACCAACCAAGAAACAAGAAAAATACGAATACCTGAAGACGCTAAGACAGGCTATAAAGCAACTACGTCCGAGGATCCGGAGACACGGATTAGCATCAGGAACGTGAACACTCCATCCACTGGACATCTCGCCTGCTGTGGACACGCCCCTTGGGAGCCTTGTATCAGCGTGTGACGCCAGCACGTGTGAGGCCTCACCGTTAATAAAGGTATCGCCAGAGGTGTCGCCAACGCCGCTTACAACTGCCGAAAACACTACAGAAGGCGACAGCGGAGACACAAACCAGCGAGACGGACAGGAGGACGCCACCGATAGGCCCATGAGAGCAATCTCCGCACACACCGCCAAGAACACCGCCGGCGCTGCGAAAACGCGTCTCATACTGCCACTTATGGACGAGAACAATAACTGTTAGTACTTCCATTGAAGTGGACGCGCACCCTCCATCAACTATCGCGAACGACCTTTTTCAGAGCCACACATGTACACCACATCATGTATACCACACGTCTTTGTCAAGGCACTGTAAATAGTTATAAATACACCTTGTATATAATTCATCATATCATATAACTCTGCGCCGTTTCTTTCTTCTTCATACCGATTCCTGAATCCTCCGAGCAATAGAGGCTGATAGCGACGGCCGACTGTGAAATCCGCAACACATAACTATCAAATAGACGATTTGCTGACCGCGGAGACCATCGAAGAGACGCGCAAAATCAAAGACGAAATAATCGCGTATTATTGAAAAGCGGATTTGTTATACGACAATGGGCATTCTAACAACGAACGGATTCTTGACAATTTGACCGCCAACATGCAGAGTTTTCGTTAGACGTAGATAACAATCGTTCGCTAAAAACATTAGAGTAATGCATGCGTGGCGATGAACTAAATTATACAGCTCATATCGAGATTGCGGAAAAAGTGACGAAGCGAAACATTCTGACGGAGATCGCAAAAATATTTGATTCGATGGGCTTGTTAGGCTCTATCGTGTTATATATATCGCGAAGAAAATAATGCAAGATGTGTGGCGGTATAAATTGCAGTGGAACGAATCCATCTTAGCATTAGAGCATGGATAGAATTTGCGCGAAAACCAAAAACCAAAAACTGGATTGGATATCGTTTGATCGTAAATTATTAGCTGAAGGTTGTAACGACATCCACTTCACGGATTTTGTAAGCGGTGTTGATTACGATGCCTATACATACGTTCAAGTGGTAATTTGACTAGTAAATTAGCGTATACGACATCTCGTGCTATTGAAGACGGTTACGATATCGCGTTTAGAACTATGTGTTACTATTGGCGCGATTTTATCGTGAAACGAAAAGGCTTTAGATATCGTGCTCAAAGATGCAGTTTTTTTGATGCGATTCGATGATAGTGTTGATAAAAACGCCGCCGTATTTGCTTAACACATATACTTATGGTGTACAACTTTGCTTCCGTCGTTTTCAGAGATGGCTTTAGCGATAAGTGATGGTCGAAATAAATAGATCATAGACGTCATACAATAAACTTGGGCATCTGTCAACATAACCCCATAGAAACATTAGTCGATTTGTGTCTGCATCATAAAGTTATTCTCGATTGAAAATGTCAGTTTACGAGCCAAATTCTCGTCATTTGCGGGAGGTTTTAATTTTTTGCTTCAATATGAAGAAATCTGCGGCTGAGGCTCATCGAATGCTCTCAAATACTTATGGTGAGGCTGCTATTAGTAAAAGAACGTGTCGTGAGAGGTTTCAACGCTTCAAGAACGGTGATTTTGACGTCGAAGACCGGCATAGCGGTGGAAGAGAGAAGGTTTTCGAAGATGCAGAATTGGAGGCATTACTTGAGCAAGACTCGTGTCAAAATCAAGAAGAATTGGCACGATCATTGGGAGTGACTCAATAAGCCATTTCAAAACGCCTCAAAGCCATGGGAATGATTCAGAAGCAAGGAAATTGGGTGCCGTACGAATTGAAGTCGAGAGATGTTGAACGGCGTTTGTTTGCTTGTGAACAGTTGCTTGAAAGGCAAAGACGAAAGGGATTTCTGCATCGCATTGTGACTGGGGAAAATGGGTTCATTATGATAATCCCAAGCGCAGAAAATCATGGGGAGTTCCCGGTCATGCTTCCACGTCGACGGCCAAACCGAATATTCATGGCTCCAAGATCATGCTCTGTATTTGGTGGGACCAGCTCGGCGTAGTGTATTATGAACTGTTAAAACTGACTGAAACAATCACAGGCAATCGATATCGAACGCAATTGATGCGTTTGACCCGAGCATTGAAAGACAAACGGCCGCAATACAACGAGAGACACGATAAAGTGATTTTGCAGCATGACAATGCTCGACCCCATGTTGCGAAAGTGATCAAGACATACTTGGAAACGTTGAAATGGGAAGTCCTACTCCACCCGCCGTATTCTCCAGACGTTGCTCCCTCTGACTCTCACTTGTTTCGATCAATGGCACATGGCCTGGCTGACCAGCACTTCCGGTCTTATGAAGAAGTAAAATCGATTCGTGGATAGCCTCAAAAGATGACCAGTTTTTTCGACGTGGGATTCGTACGCTACCCGAAAGAGGGGAGAAAGTAGTGGCCAGCGATGGACAATACTCTGAATCATAAATGTATAACCAGTTTTTTACAATAAAGCCTCGAATTTCGGAAAAAAAACGGCGGAAGCAAAGTTGTACATCTTATAATCGAGTCGCAGAAAAAAGGGAAATCATCAATCCGGACACTTGGCGGCACGTAAGTTCGGACAACAATTCGGTTGACGCGATCTTAAGAAGCCAATTACCACGAGTTTTTGTGCAAAATAAAATATGTTCGAAAGACTATCAGTTAAAAAGAACGGAAAACCAATGAGATCACACAATTGATATAAGTGTCCGAATTAAGAAAAAATACTTGCTTGATGATATCTAATAATCTTGAAATATTCATAGAATATAGAAAAAATATTTGTCGTTTTCTAAGTTACTTCGGATTGTTGCGTATTATTTACGTTAGCGACTAAATGGTAAGGAACATTTAAGTACAACAGAAATTTACGAGGCTGAAGTACGGCTATTGAGAATTCTTTAGGCATCGCGATTTGCTAATAAAGTCGAAATTATTAAAGAAAACAAAGCTCTATCAGGCAAGAATAAAATAATTAGCTTGAATCCATTCGCGGAAAACGGTTTGATATGGGTAGGAGAAAGATTTCAGAGATCGCAATTATCGTTCTTGCATAAACACTCGATCTTGTTCCCAAACCGACATTGATTAATCGATCGTATAATCCGAAAAATCCCCGAGAGGAATTACGCGGGCATTCAGTCTATGTTATTTTCTGTGACAAAGATTTTAGATACTTAACAGGAAAAATCAGATATGAAACATAAGAACGTGTGCTTTCATTTCAATGCGAATTCAATCGAGTACAAAATAGAGGGAATCTTCCACCGGCTTGAATATGCAAGACAACCCCTTTTGCTAATACAGGTTGATTGTATGGACCTTTCTATATTAAAGAGATAAAATACCACAATCGAATAAAAATCAAGCTTACGTATGTGTATTTATATGTATGTCCAAAAAATTATACATCTCGAGCTCGTGAGTGATGTCTTATTCGACTATTTTCTTGCCGCGCTACGGAGATTTATTTCGAGACATGGAATATCGGAGCACATTTACTCCGATAACGGAATAAATTTCGTTAGCGCGAACAACCAGTTGAAACAAATGTATTCGTTATTTAACTTCGAGCAATATAAGAAACTCATGAACTATTTTTCAAACGATCATCGTATAGTCCGACATATCTCCGCATTTGGATTATGGGAGTCCTCAATAAAGCTGTTTAAATACTACTTCAAGAGAGTGGTGGGAGATTCACTATTCACATTCTGTTTGAAAATGCACCGCGAAAGCGAGTGAGGTGCGAGGACGGCATAATAATAGCGCAACACACAAGAATTTAAATATGCACTTGCTTCTTTTTAACAAAAAAAAATTCAGTTTATTTTTACAAGTAATATACTTTACACAAATTTGAAAAGTTACACGACGTTTTACTAACTATTCCTTTTTCAGAATCAAATTATTCAAGTCAAAGTAAAATCGCGGCGATTTTCTCGGCGGTTCTTACTTGGCGGATTTCTCACAGCGATTTTCTCTGCGATTGACAATTATGCGAACTCTGAGTACTAATAGAGCAAGAGAGTGGCAACAATCGGTTATATATCGCCTCTGCGGCACACGGCTTCTTTTTAACAAGTAACCAATAGATATTCGCCAACAGTGCTCGCGCATGCGATCGCATTTTCTAGAAAATTTGACGAGATGTTGTCGGTGATGTATATATTAGGTATACAACTTTGCTTCCGCCGTTTTTTTCCGAAATTCGAGGCTTTATTGTAAAAAACTGGTTATACATTTATGATTCAAAGTATTGTCCATCGCTGGCCACTACTTTCTCCCATCTTTCGAGTAGCGTACGAATCCCGCGTCGAAAAAACTGGTCATCTTTTGAGGCTATCCACGAATCGATCCAATTTTTTACTTCTTCATAAGACCGAAAGTGCTGGTCAGCCAGGCCGTGTGCCATTGATCGAAACAAGTGATAGTCAGAGGGAGCAACGTCTGGAGAATACGGCGGGTGGGGTAGGACTTCCCATTTCAACGTTTCCAAGTATGTCTTGACCACTTTCGCAACATGGGGTCGAACATTGTCATGCTGCAAAATCATTTTATCGTGTCTCTCGTTGTATTGCGGCCATTTGTCTTTCAATGCTCGGCTCAAACGCATCAATTGCGTTCGATACCGATCGCCTGTGATTGTTTCAGTCGGTTTTAACAGTTCATAATACACTACACCGAGCTGGTCCCACCAAATACAGAGCATGACCTTGGACGTCAAAATCACCGTTCTTGAAGCGTTGAAACCACTCACGACACGTTCTTTCACTAATAGCGGCCTCACCATAAGTATTTGAGAGCATTCGATGAGCCTCAGCCGCAGATTTCTTCATATTGAAGCAAAAAATTAAAACCTCCCGCAAATGACGAGAATTTGGCTCGTAAACTGACATTTTCAATCGAGAATAACTTTATGATGCAGACACAAATCGACTAATGTTTCTATGGGGTTATGTTGACAGATGCCCAAGTTTATTGTATGACGTCTATGATTTATTTACTTCGACCACCACTTACCGCTAAAGCCATCTATAAGAAAACGGCGGAAGCAAAGTTGTACACCTAATACAAAATGAGTTTTTCTATTGAAAATAACAAAATGATAGAATTTGTGAAGGTCGAGGTCGAGCTAGAGAAGATTTTGGAGGCTCATTTTATATACACAATTTAATGATGATTTCTAATGATTAAAAAGGAATTTTCGCTTCCCATCATGCCATGTATGAAGACGCCGCATGATGGTTTTTATGATCTCACATATTTGAAGAATTGAATAAATTTATAGCCGAAGTCGAGATTTTAAATTTTAGATCCATCGTTTTTCTTTCATCCGACTTGCTAGAATTCGCTCATTATCTTATTGACAAGTCACTAAACGCCCTCTCAGGAGGACAATCTATCATCTGTTCCAGCTAATCGACTGTCTACTTGGCACATCACCAAAATGAGACAGAACTTTTGGGCACGCTGGAATTTGGAATACTTGAATGAGCTCTAAAAACGCAATAAATTGGCCAAAGATGGACTAGAACAGACTCGTGCTCATAAAGAGCAAAGGTCTATCATATATTCAATGGGCGCTGGGTAAGATACTGGCCATACATCAAGGCGAAGACGGAATCTCCTGAGTCATCATTAAAACGAGTGAGGAGGTAAAGAGAACGACGAAGCTTCGCTTCCAACGGAGAATTAACCGAATCTCGATATTATTTCGAGATATTACTTCGATATCGAATATACAATAAGCGTAAATTATAATACATGTATTAGATTTAGTTTTACAAGATATAT
>NW_017259508.1:168506-176574 GCF_001594045.1 Atta colombica | reverse complement strand
GGGGGGGGGGGGGGGGGGGAGTATGTTACGCATTGAACTCAACGAGTTGCACACGATCACTCATGAAAGCGACCAAAATTGCACATACACATATACACACTCATACAGCATATATAGGTGTCATGCCACACACTAGACGTACGGAAAATCCGAAATAGCGGAAGGAAGACTTTGGTTCGTTTAGTCATCGCGCCATCGATCGTATATCAATCTCCGGCGTTCTTTCATTCTGTCCACGATATATGTTATTGACACTAGTACGCGCCACAACTCGTTTAATTTCATGGTTGTTATGATCTAAGATTGCCGATCGGGGTTCGAGTTCGGGCATTTTAGACGATCGAGGGAAGTGCAAATCGTGAATTCGACCAATCAATCAAAAATCGACCACGGTGCCGAATGTTTCGAGTGAGCTCGCGAATTTAGTCTAAGTACGTTACGAATCTAAGTGTGTTATGAAAAGATAGGTCAGGCTATTACACCCAAGGCATTGCTAGAGTAGTTCGAGATGTTTGTCCCAGGTGTAGTTATCGCATAGCTCAGAGTATTACCCTCAAGGCGTCGAATCCGGGCATCTGCCTCTTAAACGTTCAGAGCATAATTCGTTCGTAAAAAACGTGAATTGTGTTGAATATTTCTCATAGCGAGATTAAGCAGTACTGGCTTTGATATTGCGAAAGTGTTTCTTTTCATATTCGACACACTGAGGAGGATATTGTAACACTGTATATAAAATTTGTAAATACAGAAACTCGAGTGGTAATGTATTAATAAATACCGCGATTATGCGTGAGTTACATAAACGATACATGAGAGTGTGTGTTATGAAAAATGGATTGTATCAAAATAGAGACAAATATACATTTAAAGAACATCTTATCTATTGTGATGTTATTTCGATATTTTGACGCGTCCAAAATTAAAACTATAGTACAACTACGAAAGTGCTTGTGCCGATATACACAATATATCAGATACATAAAATCTGATATAATAATTGGCGCTACATTAATATAATTTTTTAAAATTGTGATTAAACGTAAATGTGTCGAAAAAAAAATTATATTTATATTTATATTTATTAAAAGTAAAATTAAAAGAAAGACCCAAGTGATACTTCATTATGTGATATGTTATGTATCTTTTTAGATTCTTATTGAAAGTTTTTTTATTTTAATGTCTCAAAAAATAGTAGTAGTAACTTTAATTCTTCTTAATATTTTCATTCAAAGTCTTCCTGTTCCAATATAAGAAATAATAGCTTTCTTCAAACAACATGTAAAAATTGTCACTCACAAAATTTACTTACACAGTATACTTCACAAGTTACTTGAACGTGTGTAATTGATCTAACAAAATTATTGCACCAAAAAAATGAAATTTAAGTGATACGTACTTTGTACCTATTCGAGATTTTTCTTATTTGTCACACATGATAATAGGTTATCCAATTATATATCTTACCTAACTAAAGTGTTGCAAAGAATTTAAAGAGGTAACAGAACAAAAAAAATTTAATTTAAATAAACAATTTTTTACATAAAAGTACTTGATAGTTCAGATCTTTTATATACCTGATACGTATCGTGCAAATTAAGTATAATTTTTATTTATGGGATTTTAATTTGGTAACAAATATACAAAAATAAGTTTTAGTTTTTTAATTGAGATATATTATCATTTAAATTTTAATTCTTAATCAAGGTTCATATTATATGAACTTGAATTGTTTGAATGATTTGAATTGAGGGAGATAACAATATTATTGGGTTGTTCGGAAAGTTCGTACCGACTAACCTATATAATTTAATAAATATATATTAAAATTTAAATTTTCTGCGTTTCAATTTTCCTTCAACATCGGAACTTTCCGGACAACTCAATATAATTACCATCAATATAATTATTAAAATCAGTAATATGATATCAAATGAAATATAATGTGATTATCCATAATGTAACCGAAATTTTTTTTTAGTTACATGCTGTAAAATGGTCATAAGAAAATACAATAAGGTAACAAACTTCAGAAACTGCAACACAAAACATATAAAGAAATTCGTACTGACATATGGCCACAATCTCGCTACTAATGAAATAAATATCTTTCGCAATATATACCATGGTTAAAAATCTTCTAAAAACTTAATCTTACAAATCCTACAAATTAGAAACTAACCAATGACAGTCATCAATAGTCATTCCATTCTTCGGAGGAATAGTTATAATTGATCAGTTTCGTAATTATAGATCAAACTCGATTAAGATTGTCGTAAACAATACAAAACGCCCAAAATTCACAATGAATTTAATTTGAATACATTATTTAAAAAAAGGTTGAATGGGTGAATATAAAAAGAAATTACAATGATATTGCAAGTTATACGTGGTACATAATAATAATGATACTTATATACTAAAGTAATTCAACCTTAAACCTACCACCGTGTAATCATTTCCCTAATCACAATACACACATTACAAATGTAAAATTTCAACTTTTATTTAAATCTAATTTCTTTCTTTCACAATTTAAGAAACAATTCGCATAATATAGCATTTAGATCCAGTTCCACAACTCATCGTTAACTCTTAATCAAATTTAATTCATTTGTCATCTCTTTTCAATCCTAAAAATGAGAAGTTGGATCTCGATTGAGAGTTAATTGTGATTGTGGAATCTTAATTGTGACCTTATATAAGAACTTGAGTATCTTAACATTATTCAAGATGAATATGTAATACATGAATTTATATCATATGTTTATTCTCTTTTATGATAATATTGATAAAGATGTTTATGAAAAATGTATATTGTTCTCAATATTATTCGAAATTAATAATATATTATGTGTTATTTATTCTTTTCTGTAACAATATTAATAAAGACGTAAAAGCTATGTATTACTAGAAGATGTTTGTAAAAATGGTTGTAAAACTGTGTATTGTAAGAAAACGAAAGGAAATGAATAACAATTGCACAATAACGATATGCTTATCATACCAAGTGCAATTATTATTTAATTGTGATCTTATACAAGAGAAGTTATACTTGAATATCTTAACATTGTTCAAGATCAATGCATATTATTTATTCTCTTTTGACAATATTGATTGACGTTTACAAAAACTATAGAATATTAAATATGTAAGTATATATTTTATATTGTTGCAAAAGAGAATAAATAACACACAATATACATTAATCTTATATAGTAGAATAATGTTGGGATACTTAAGTTCTCACAATTGAATGCTGTATGCGAAATGTTTCCTAAATAGTTTATTTTACTTATAAATATTTTAAATTTTGTTTGCATATATTATTTATTTAGGATACATAAAGATAATAGTTACAATCAATGTGAAAGCGTTATGTATTGTGTCAATTTGATGATTATAAATCACACAAAAGAATAAATAACACATAATGTAGATTAATCTTGAATAATGTTAAAGTACTCAAGTTCTCATATAAGATCACAATTAGAATTCAGTTGCACAATCATTCTCAACTAAAATTTAACTTGTTTCTCATTTCTTTTTCATGCTTAGGATAGAATGTTCCTATGTTCCCTCTTTAAGAATCTATATGGTATTATGTATTATTAAGTATACAACTTTGCTTCCGCCGTTTTTTTCCGAAATTCGAGGCTTTATTATAAAAACTGGTTATACATTTATGATTCAAAGTATTGTCCGTCGTTGGCCACTACTTTCTCCCATCTTTCGGATAGCGTACGAATCCCGCGTCGAAAAAACTGGTCATCTTTTGAGGCTATCCACGAATCGATTTTACTTCTTCATAAGACCGGAAGTGCTGGTCAGCCAGGCCATGTGCCATTGATCGAAACAAGTGATAGTCAGAGAGAGCAATGTCTGGAGAATACGGCGGGTGGGGTAGGACTTCCCATTTCAACGTTTCCAAGTATGTCTTGATCACTTTCGCAACATGGGGTCGAGCATTGTTATGCTGCAAAATCACTTTATCGTGTCTCTCGTTGTATTGCGACCATTTGTCTTTCAATGCTCGGCTCAAACGCATCAATTGCGTTCGATACCGATCGCCTGTGATTGTTTCAGTCAGTTTTAACAGTTCATAATATACTACGCCGAGCTGGTCCCATCAAATATAGAGCCATGACCTTGGAGCCATGAATATTCGGTTTGGCCGTCGACGTGGAAGCATGGCCGGGAACTCCCCATGATTTTCTGCGCTTGGGATTATCATAATGAACCCATTTTTCGTCCCCAGTCACAATGCGATGCAGAAATCCCTTTCGTCTTTGCCTTTCAAGCAGCTGTTCACAAGCAAACAAACGCCGTTCAACATCTCTCGGCTTCAATTCGTACCGCACCCAATTTCCTTGCTTCTGAATCATTCCCATGGCTTTGAGGCGTTTTGAAATGGCTTATTGAGTCATTCCCAATGATCGTGCCAATTCTTCTTGATTTTGACACGAGTCTTGCTCAAGTAATGCCTTCAATTCTGCATCTTCGAAAACCTTCTCTCTTTCACCGCTATGCCGGTCTTCGATGTCAAAATTACCGTTCTTGAAGCGTTGAAACCACTCATGACACGTTCTTTCACTAATAGCGGCCTCACCATAAGTATTTGAGAGCATTCGATAAGCCTCAGCCGCAGATTTCTTCATATTGAAGCAAAAAATTAAAACCTCCCGTAAATGACGAGAATTTGGCTTGTAAACTGACATTTTCAATCGAGAATAACTTCCGTATAAATACGAAACATGTAACGAAATAAATATATACGGTCGGAAGTGCTTTACGGCCCACATGATAGCAAGTCGTTCTTTTTCAATGGTATTATAATTCTGCTCGGCACGCATTAATACATGGCTGGCGTTTGCAACCGAACGATCCTGATTTATCACGATAAGAGTGCTTCAAATTGGAGCTTCCAATGGAGGACGCGTCCGTCGTTACTATAAATTCTTTACTGAAATCCGGATACTTTAACACTAGCGCAGTTATTAATTTTTAGATTGTCAAAATATTCTGCTACTCACTAGTCCATATAAATTTTTCGCCTTTTCTAATAAGCTTTGTAAATAGTTTTGCTATTTGCGAAATCAGTTATAAATTTTCTATAATAACCAATTAGTCCTATAAATGACTATAAATGATAAACTGTATCTTTCTTTTGAGTCGGAAAATTCTTCACGACCTCTAATTTGGAAAAGTCCGATGATATTCCATTTTCTGTATAATAATGTATCCTAAATAGTTCATTTCTTTTCTAAGGAATTCGCATTTATCCGGCTGCAGTTTTAAATTGCTTTTGCTAATTTAAGAACGGCGATCAGTCGGTCATTATATTCTCTTAGGCTAGCTCCGTATATTACAATGTCATCTAGATAGACAAGACATTTAATTCTCTGTAGTCTAATTAACACGGAATTCATAAGACGTTAAAATGTTGGCGTTTTTTAATCTGAATGATATTCTGTTGAACTCGTAGCGTCCATACGAGAACGCAGTTTTATTTTTATCTTGCTCTGCCATTTGAATTTGGTGATATCCGGACGGAAGATCTAATGTAAAATATTTTGCGTTATCCAATTGATAATATATCAGTGATGTTGGGGAATGAATCTCCTATAGTGAGATTTTTCATTTTCGGAAGTCTATTACTATTCGAAGTTTCGGTTTTCCTGGGGGGAAGTTTCTACTACTACTAATAGAGATGCATTTCATTGGCTAACGCTCGGTCTGATTATTTTGTCTTTTAACATTTCGTAAATTTGCTTGTGTTACGTCCAAGCTCCGCATGCATGGAACTAAGAGAGTGAACGCAATAGGAACTGAATTATAAAACCGATTTGGTCATGTCCAGGCTCTGAACCGCAAGAGAGCTATAAAAGATTGACGGACAAATCGGGAGGCACTTCGCTTCCTGAGGCTCCTAACGAGCCGGAGGTCGAATGGAGGACGAAGTGGAAATCTCAACTCCTGCTCCGCTAAACGGACACATGAACGTATTTTTAATTTAAAAGACCCCAAACTGGGTCAGTATGTTGCGAGGGCGGCATTTTCTTTAACGCCAGATGTTCATTACGATCATGTAACTTAATCCAAGCAACTGGGGAAAGGGCGAAATGCAACCGCGGGAGAGCTTACAATGAATACAAGGAAAGGTTTTTCAAATTAATAAACAACGGTAAAATTTAATAGTAATATAAATTTAATAGTAATATAAAAGAAATTTATAGCAATATATTTTTGTTACATGATTTCTTTGGTTTGTTTTCGTCTTGGTTAGATATGTTTTTATATGAGTGTGTGAAAGTATCGTGTGGCAGAAGGGAAAAGTTAGGAGAGGATAGCAAAGGAATAAAAAGGGAAGGAGATTTTGGTGAGTGGATCTGAAAAGGCCTGATTTTCTTCGGACAATGATAGTATGGTATTAACGGGCGAACACGAGCGACCGGACGACAGGGGCGAGCAATTATCGTGAAGCGACAGCGACATGGATTGAAATTATAACGAACTGCAATGTTTTATTTTTTTTTTTTACATAGGAATTCAAAAGGGAAAAAGACAGAAAGAAAGAAAAGAATAAAAATAAAATAAAAATAAATGAATAGTAAAATGAAATAATGAAGTGAATTACCGAAAAAAAGCAAAGGCGACCAGAGAATATACTGACTTATTTCTGAGATGCTCATCGATGGGAGTCCTCCAGGATGTGCGAGGTTGGTAATGTTTCTTCAACACTGTCTCTAAATTTTTAAGTCTTGCTTAAACCGACCAAGTATGCAAGATGGAATTTCTCTCGCATTGTTTTTAAATTCTGAATTTTAAAGTGTTGGCCGGTTAAGAAAATAAGAACTTTAGACCGCTACGTCCGTCCCCAAAAAAAAAATTATTGTAGGAAAAAAAAGGCGCTGAATCTCGCGGAACCGGAGTTTTTATAGTAATCTGCACTGATTAGTGGATAGGAATTCGTTAATTAGGTGATGAAGACCTATTCTTGCTTTCTAATTGGTCAAGGATGGAAAAGGATATTGAATCTGTAGTGTGTGGAAGTATTATCCTTAATTTTATGATCTTAAAATTTATGAGAAAAGCGCACGTGCAGTAGGTCGAGGAAGCGCACATTTAGCGTTCGGCACGAGACCACTCAGTGGCTCAGAAGCTATCCCTAAACGTCGCGTGTCACTTTTTAGATTTTATGATCATGGACTTATGAGAATCGTCCGCAACTTGATCGTTAAAAAGTATCTTACGGCGCCGGTCTTACGCTTCCAATAACATATTTATTATTATTTTAGCTGCAGTATTCGAGAGACAGATTCGATGTTCTTTTGGTCCGCTCATACACATGCACCGATTTTTAGTTTATCTCAGAACATTTACGAGAAGATACTGAATTCTTCGTTTTAATGTGAGAAAAGAAAATTTTTAGTCTTACTCTACTCTAAGTTATAATGCTCAACTTATTCGTTATTCGCAGTTATCTCTTTATTTTAACGAATTCCAGATCTCCATGAAAGAAAAGTCGTGGGAGTCCGCTGGACGTAACATTTGTTTACTTCTGCTTTATGTTTTTCCGGTAAAGAATGTTCCTCGGAAAAGGAGAGAGAGAGTGTACTAACTTTAAGGGCATTTTGTATTGAATTGTACTGACTACATGCGCCATCTGCATTCGTATTAATCACGAATTGACGAGATATTCAAATTGTCCTAACAGCGATTACTTGATAGTTTATATTAATATGCATTATAATTTATTATATAATAAATTAAATAGACAATAAAAATACAATTTTTCTAAATGTTTATTATAAATTTATATTTTTAAATGCACTTTTTACAAGTTTTTATTTTATTGATATGTAATAGAATTTTATATCAACTTTGTTATTATTTAAAGATCCTTAATTATTTGAAACGGTAAAACACCATTTTATCTCAATCAATGTAATATAAACATACATTTGCTTTTTGCAATACAATTTCTTGTTAGTCTTTGAACAGCTACTTATGTTATTTTGTGTTAACACAATTTGGCAGTAATCTTAAAATAAACATTAAAATATTAATT
>NW_017259508.1:144018-168406 GCF_001594045.1 Atta colombica | reverse complement strand
CATATTCAAGTAAAACGCATAATATTGGATTGTCCGGAAAGTTCATGCCGATGTTGAAGGAAAATTGAAACGCAGAAAATTTTAATTTAATAACTGTATACTAAAATTTAAATTTTAGTCGGCACGAACTTTCCGGACAACCCAATATTTCAATTTCTTGCTGGAACACATTATCTATAGCTTTGATAATTTTTTTTAAAGAAAATGTTTATAATCAATTATTTTATATTTTAACACTTCTTTAATTACCAAATTTGACGCAATTATTAAAATATTTAATGTATTTCGCAATTTATTCTTGATTAAATTTAATTGTGAATATGTCCTCTCTATAGTAGCAGATGAATGTGATTAAGATTAAGACGTACTTTACAAATGCCATTAAATGCTATGTTCAAACATTGGTTTCCCATCATTTATATTTTTAGTTTTATCTACCACGTGCCAAAATTGCATGAGATTGTAGTTTTGATACGTATCCAATGGAAATTCATGATATAAATTTTGCTACTCAATGTTAATTCAATGTCATTTCAATGTCAATGTTTAATGATGGGTACAAGTTCGCAAACTCTGCAATGTACTTAAGGCATTTTGAACAATAAAATTAGCTGCAAATATTAGATGAAGACTATTAAAATCAAATCATTGTTTATTAAATTTAATTTGTTTACAAAGTTCTATGTAAAAAGACAAAACTCTCGATTTAAAATCATGAACTTCTTTTTTTTTTTCGAGTTTAGTTTCTGAGTTTTTTAGGAAAGCATCAACTTTTAGTACCACAATACACTTTTTCGACTTATAATTATCTGGATTCTAAAGAAAAAAGCTATATTTTTACTTTTTAAAACGTCGTTTTTAATAAATTTAATAAATTTTAATATCTTAAAATAATTTTATATTGGGTCGTCCGAAAAGTTCGTGCCGATGTTGAAAATTAAAACGCAGAAAATTTTAATTTAATAAATGTATACTAAAATTTAAATTTTAGTCGGCACGAACTTTCCGGACGATCCAATATAAATTTGTTACTCTTTCAAATAAATATGGTAACTGAGAGTTTTCATTTTGAAATTCTAAATTGACTTTTGTTACTAATTTCAGTACGTATGATAGAAAAAGAAAATAAATCTTGAATGCATCGTTGTTCAGATCATTTAAAATATTTCTTGTTGTAGGCTATCTTCTTTTACTGCCTTTTCGAAAAATATCGTTAAAGAATCCCAATGCTGCAGAATATTATCAATGACAGTCTGTATATTAAAAATAGATAAATGTACAATATTATGTATTATGTTATAACATCAATTACAGAAAAGTACTAATTATTATTTTATTTAGAATTTAAATTTAAATTTAACTTATAGCATGAAAAAAGATACAAATAAATTTGTATTATATTAATACATGTTGTATTATATTAATACAGTTATTAACAATTAAAATTTCTGTTTTACAATTGCATACCATTAACTTTTTTTATATTATTTTTTATTTTATTAGTAAAATAATTTGAATTACATATTCAATTTGTTGATATTTATTATTACTTACACGAAGCGACAACCACCTTGTCTGGCTTAATCGAAGCATTTTATGTGGCTTTTCATTTTTGAATATTTGGTATTCTCAGAGATTTTCCTGACGATAACTGCTATTTTAAAATATGAGTAAATGTCTCGTGCAAATTGTTTTATTATATTTGGTAATTTTGCACATGAATGTGTTTAGAAGCACATAAATGTGTCGAATGGCAAACATAGTCTTGTACGATTAAATCTGGCGCAATACGTTAAGCTTAGTTTGTAAAACTTCCTATATCTCTCATCATAACAGAACAATTGTCGGCACCAAAGCCTGCCAAATTAATGTACAGAATATTATTTTTATCGAGGAAATTTTTTATTATCTGAAACTTTGCTTTGCAGTTTTTTACTTCTATTAAATCTAAAAATTTGTCTTGAACGCCATTTTCATTCCAGAATTGGGCAATTCAAATCTTTTTTTGTGGAAATATCAGTAGTCTCATCTGCAATTAATGAGAAACTTCCTGGTTTGTAATTTGGATATTAATGTTTCATATGGAGCAATTTTCGTTATTGTTAAAATTGTTGCTTTTTTCCGTTTTATTTTTAATTTCTCTGCAATTTTTGAATTTGAAAAGATATATTGAGAGACTTGCGATAACGAATCAATTATTTGGAAAGACAAATTTCTTTTGCATATGGAGAGAACGTTTTGCTTCTGCCTCATTAACTAAATGAATAACTTTGAATATCTTATTAGAGTTGGACAGTGTTTTCTTAATTGTTGTTGTGTTGGCAATTGACATGACATTTTTTCTGTATTGATTACTGAGACTATGCTTACGTATGTGAAAAGCATTTCTTTTAATTGCTATATTACACATTGCACATAATCTGACTATTTCTTTCATCAAGCCATTGATAAGCGGTTCCATTAGACCGGAATTTTTGTTTATAAACCGGTCTCTTGGTTTTGACATTTGCAACTTGCTTCTCGATTTTTACATTTTTACCTGTGTTCGTATTTAAATCAACTGATTCTAATATTTCCAAATTACATTCAATAAAAACATTCAGATTGTGTGAATCTTATAAAGTCTCCTTCAAGATCATTATTTGAAGTTGGAGGTATGATGAACATTGCATCTTCACACTTTGATGTATTTGAGATTATTAGAGCTTATTTTCTTTTGTATTCTTCTTAATAAGAAATCTAAACAAATGATTTGTGATATTAATGTTACTTTCTTTCACATAAAATAAATAACATTAACTTGCATTTATAGATCAAATATTTATTACAAAAAGTTTTATGATTCAATTTTGTGTATCTATAAACTTTACATTCGTAACAAAAATCATCAAAAAATTAGTTCATGATAAAACATTAATCATTGACAGAATATTAGTCAACAACAAAACAATTAGTTAAATAAGTTAAATGTTACAATTTCTAATAATTTTATATATGTATAAAAGTATATATGTATAATATAAAAGTATATACAATAGTAAATGCCTTGATAGCAAAATGTTAACAATTTGGAACCAAATTGGCAGCAAACTTTATCCGATTTTGACTATAAAATCATAGCTATCTATATCCGCATTTGGCTATGGATTTGTCGATAAAACCTGTTGATAGGCTGTGTCAACAGATTGATGATAAAAAGCAGATTCTGTTTGAATCAGGTTCTGCTTTCAATCTACTCTTAATCTGCCGTCAAGTTATGCAAGACTTTGCTTGGTTTCTATTATCAATCTGCTGACATAGCATATCTAGCAGGCTTTGGTATTTCTGGCAGCAATTGACAATGTCAGATAACACAAATTCTGTATACAATTTGATGCCTTTCTGTAATCAAAAATTGATAACAGGTTCTGTTCTAAATCTGTCTCCGTAGACTTTGTTATCAGGGTGTTAAATGCTTCACATAATCAATAAAGTATAAATTTACAATATTTACTTGTCCATCTTTTTTTATTCAATTTAATTTCCTCACAATTTTTTGATTAAAACATTTAAAATTGAGAATTTGAAAAAATATAATATAAAGTTTTAATCCATATCCAAATTGCAATATCTAGATTTTAGATTCATGGCAGAGCAGAACTACAGAAACTCACAAAGTAGAAATCGTTAACAATTAGACAATTATATCATTTCAATTTGATTAATTTGATTTACATTCACCTGTTCACTGTAGTGTAATATTGTAATAAGTAGTGTAATATTGTAATAATACACTGTAGTGTAATATTGTAAATATTGTAATGATTTTGCACTATTTTGACAGAAAAGCATTACAATCTCACAATCACAACAATCATGGGCAGTGGGTACTGTGTGGCCATGAGAAAAGCCTTAAATACAATGCGAAGGAATAGCGATAGCGATAGAAATAACACGATTTCAACCTATTAGAAACTAACTTGTACGATAGTTTCGCTTCGCGATTTTAATTTAATTCGCATATATAGCTGAAGCTTAAATTGCGCCAATCGTGTTTTGTAATTTGAGATAATCTTGTGTTTCCGAATGAAATCCATTCCTAAGATTCCATTGTATTCCATGAGTACGTCGTTTCGAACTACATATATTGATGGGATGCTTGATTTTTCTGTCGTAGAACTTTATTGTAAGAATTGCCTTTCCGATTGTAGACATTGCATGCTCTGTGACCTATGATTTTGACCTTTCCGTCAGTGATTTCGGTATTGCCTTTTAGCGTTTTTAATTTAATTAAAGAGATCATTGCTTCGATATCAAACAAGAAGCTTATTTTGTTTCAGCTTTCTGTACAGATAACGTAATTCGCTTTATCAGAAATAAATAAAATATTCTGAAAATTTTTTCTAATATTCTTAGACTTAATAAAATACTATAAATAACATTAAAATGTTATGTTCATTTAAGTTAAGTTTATTTTGTTTAAATATAAATTTTATTTAAATATCGTTATATATTATATATAGTCAACATTATGAATCCAGTAATCGCGCGTGATATCATTATTAGCTATTTCGGCAGATAGTTAACAGCAATAAGAATATAAGATGCGTCGTTTTGAATTTAATTTTGTCATTATTATTAAAAAAACAAGAGATGTGTGATAGTGATTTTGTGAAGGCGCAATCAAATAATTTTCCTAAAATTTCAACAGAAATAATTACTGATTATTTTATAAATAATGAACGCTACAATGTAGCCCAATCAAGTGGAGCTAAAATAAAAAGGTAAAATAATTAATGTTTGTTAATAATGTTCAAATATGAGATCAGTATAATAATAATTTGCCTAAATTTATTTAATAATAATAATTGTATGTACATTCTTTCAATCAAAATGCACAGAATGTAACCTTTGAAACCTAACTTACGAAAATTATTAGTAGCTCTTGTTTTTTATTGTAGATTTGAATGAGTGAATTATGGTGACTCTGCAGTGAGCAAATTATGTACAGCTCAAAAGAGATGGGAATATTTGTACAAGGAAAAGTTTGTCCCCAATATCGAGTAAATAGTAAAGCTTACATTGTAAAAATGCTAGTGGATGAAGACGATGAAAAAGTAATAGAAGTTAAATGTCAAGAGTGCGCTGCTTCAGAAGATGTATAGATTCTTATGTAAAGATGTACAAAATATAAATGTACTTAAATTTATAATATATATTTTTATTCATTATTTTATTCAAATTCTGTTTTACAAGCAGTTGTAAGCATGCCATCGCTTTTCTTATGTGAATACATCGCAGAAGAATCAGAACCAACAGCAAACTGTATGTTACTGAAAAAACCTCAGTTAGCTTAAATCTCAGATAATGAAGAAATAGAATAAAAAGCGAAAGATATGGTGAAAATGAAGTATTCGACAGATAATAAAAGTAATTATGATTGATGATTTTTATAACTCATTGTTAGTAGAATTCCAGACAATTTGATTGTCCAGACATTGCATCAATCTAAAAATCAGACATCCACTATCGCTGCATGAAATGTTGATAACATTTTATACTTCTGATAATTTTACACCCGATGCAGATACAATAATTTTTTAATGTTTGCTTCTAGTATCATGACTTTAGATCTATATGATAAAGTTGTTGTAGACACGAACAATCAAAGTGAATGTAAACTTTAGAATGAGTTAAGATATGATAAACTCACCGATTCTCAATTTCACGAAATGCACACTGCGGCGTATTCAGTGATAGTCTTGTTAATCAAGTAATAGACAAAAATAATGGATACAAAATCAATGAAGAGGGAGGAATTTAGAAAAAAAAAGTAATAAAAGTTTTAGAAGAAAAAAATAAACTAAGCCTTGGTTCTTGCGGCTTATTATTAAATCCAAAATTTATTGGAGCCTCTAGGCCGCCGTAGGAAAACATCTTGTAGTGGAGATAAAATGCCCAATTAAAAATTGAACGTGCCTATACTTTATATTATACAATATATTATACAACATATTATATTACACACATTATATTATACAATACATTACTTTCGATATGAAATTAGGAAATAAGTGTTTCGCACTTATTTCAACAAATTCAATTGCAAATGTTTTTAAGAAATGTTCAAAAAGGATTATTTTGTATGGCAAAACACGAATTGAATTGAATCACCGCATGAAATCATAATTGTATGGATAGATTATGATGAAGTTTATGTTAAAAATTTAATACAAAAAGCTATGATCTTTTGGAAAAGCAATATCTTTTCATTACTTCTAAAAACTGTACAGAGTTAGTTATATAAAAACATTGCACAAATAACATGTGTTGCATATATATATTTATAAATTTTGTAAGAGAAAATAATTATAAATTACATTGTTAATAGAATTATTGTTTTTCATTATTTATTACTTACAATTTTATTCTGTTAATCACTGTTTAATAATAAGTTCTTGAAGATTTATCAACTGTTATTCATCATCAATACTATCTAATATGCGATGGTGAATATCCGAATGAGATTTGAATATAAATTCCCTTATCCTTCTGATGACTCTTTCTATATGTATGAAGATTTGCAATTTTTTTAGTTTCTAAAACTTCAGCTTTTGAAAATTTTTTGTCGCTCGATACACTAGATGGACGTATTAATATATATTTTTTCTTTTACAACATATGATTGATGCTTGAATCCTCGCCATAACAGCACAATCATCCGGAAGCTTCTGTAAATATTGGCTTTTTTCCACTATTGCAGCGATTATTCTTCCATCCGATATAAAACTTTCCGATATAAAATTTATATGGCCATCGGGTGTTGCAGAATATTAAATATTTTAAGGTATTTAAGTGCATTTTTTATATTCTGACTAATAACACTTTGATGTCGAGTTGGTTTCTGAATTGTAATTTCAAGACAATCTATTATCGATTGCACATTATAATATTTGTATTTCACAAAATTCTCTTGGCAAATTCTTTCAAATTGATGTAGTAGTAGGCCAGATTATTAATTTTTTTAAATGAAGAGCTAACACCGATAAAGTCTGGCGAAATATGACATTGGTATTAGTTGCCCTGAGTCCAAAACTGTCACCTAAACGAGAAAACATGTCGCTTAACTTTATCCTCGATAAAGTTAAACAGATGTTGCAAACGGAAATATTTTTTTTAATTAACAGATCTATAATGAAAAATTCATTAGCTGGAACTCCGATGTACATTTTTGGTTTTTTTTTTATCAAGAGCAAATGTCTTTTTAATACTTCTGTCAAAGAATATTTTTTCTGCAACATCTCATCACTTATTTCTTCAGTAAAAATTCCTCACACACGCCTCGAATATTGTCGAGGGATGTTTTTGTGACTGTCGAATTTGACCAGCAATTAGCTGATTTTCCTTGTTACCGTGGAACACTGTGCATCTACAATACCATGGATGGTCTGCAAATCAATTCCTTTACGTTTTAACTTTGTTGGTTTGAATTCATCTGTGACGTTGATTAATTTTATCTGTTTGTACTTTTTTATTTTTCAATACAGATGTTACTGGTAGTTGAATTCCTTCAACTCCTGAAGGTCTAGATTCTAACTCCAAATTATGAGGCTCTGTAATAATTTTCTCGACTTCGGCTTCGTCTGTGACTTTGTATCTTCGACTGTGAGTCCAGCTTCACAGTTATATCTATAGATTGCTTCCTAATTTTTGGAAGAGCTTCTTTTCTTAAGCGAACATTAGCACTTGGATCAAATAAAATCCGAGTGCAGTTTTCCAAATCCTCCTGCAACTGTATTATAAAATTGTTCATATATAACTGGAATAACACGAATTTAAGTACATTTAGAAAAATATTATGAATATATATTGTGAATTCGCAATATATGTTGTAGATTTACGGAATTTACATGCAATAATTGTATTGTGAAATTACTTTTATTAATGAACACTTCTAACAGTGCGTGCGTGCGTGCGTGCGTGCGTGCGTGCGTGCGTGCGTGTGTGTGTGTGTGTGTGTGTGTGTGTGTGTGTGTGTGTGTGTGTGTGTATATAAAATGCATGCAGTAAACAATAACTTACATTAAAATGATCTTCACAACAGATATATAAGCTGATCGTTGTGAATATTCTTGTCCATCGCCTCTTATAATTTCTATCCACTGTTTTCTCACTTCGTCTTTTGGCACCGATACGAAAATCTTTGTAGGTGCATTAATCGACGATTTCCACATTCCCGAAAAAAACAAGATTTATAACGCTTCTTTTCATCTTTTTTCATTTGACATCTGTGTTGTAAATTTGAACAGTACGGCTGACAGTAGTTTTAAGTTTAAACACGACGTAAATAAACAAATATGATATAGCGGATGCGGCGATAGGATTAATTAACTACCGATGGCTAATAATGACGACATTTTCGCGTGAAAAAGTCCGACTCAAATGCGACAATTTTTATTTCATTATTAAAATAATAAATATGCATGACATACTTTTTTATATATTTTTTTAAGAATACATATGGCTTAAATTATTATTTAAAACAATAAAAAAAATACTGTTGAACCCAATTAAGTCCAGCCCAATATTCCATATGGCACGTCGAACGTGTGTCACTCGATAATCTCTTGCAGTGTGCGTTTTTTTCAAGCTCGTCTCGATCATCTTCTTCACTGCTTTGCTATCCAAATTTTTTATCGCCTTGTATTTATTTCGATGGTTCTCATTATTTTTCTGATAATGTTTTTTATTGGTTTCGCATCATAATTTATTCTCGTTTTTAGGTCGTCTATTTAATGACCAACATTCTTTGCGCGTATGTCCAACTTTCTTACAGTAATTGCAATATTTATCTATTTACCGGTAGTTGTCCTTCGGCTCGCAGTAAAAAGAATCTGTTAGCATATTGGCTAGTTCTGCAATCGCGTCCCAGAAGGCCTTTTTTACAGCATTTTTAGCAGATGATACTCGCATCTTAGTTTGGACGTTGAAGATTATTGTTATCGAATTTATTTCGATTATTACATAGTTGTTTCGCGCTAGATTCCTTGACTTTTTCTTCAGCGCTCGCGCCCGTGATCGCTTCCTGTAGATTCGTATAGTTGTGCACGTACTAACAATTTTATTCCTTCATTTAGACAGATTTGAAAATTATATAAGGCTTATTCCTTTATATTTTCTAAAATGGCTTATTGCTGTCTTGGAGAGTGATCTTTCCCCTCTTTCATGGACTCATATAATTCCATTGGGAGATTCTCGACCCGAAATTTTGCGTGCTTTCCGACGACTTTTGTTTGAATGAATTGAACTCTAATTGCAAATGAATGGTACTTTTGTTGCTTAAATATTCGCTTTCTAGTTCTCGTTAATTGCTCATAATTAATTATTTCGCATGTGTGGAAGTTCATCATGACCTTTCCCTTGAATTTGATGCATAGAATGGCTTCTAACAAAGTTGTCTCATCGTTTGGGTATATATTCTTCATCATGGATGTATTAGCGTTTAGAAATTCTCGCACGCGATTTCTTGAAGATCCATCGATCTCTGGAATCATGTTCTGCGCTTCTTTTATCGAAAACTCATAGAAGAGTCAGATTAATGCTTAACATCCCGCGTTGTTCATCCGTACGTTAAATCTAATGCTGCTTTGTAAGAAGAGAGTGCAGTTTTGTAGACTTTGCCTATTTCTATTTTGTTGTGCGACCTGCACGCATAGCCTGTTCTCATATTCTCTTAATAATTCCTGCATAGCCGTGTTTTCTTCGGTTAGAGGTCCTATAGTTTCTCGTCTAGTGTCTATCTCTCGATTGTCTCTTGTTCTTTGTATTCTAGTGTCAATTTCTTCTGATATAGCGCCCAATGTATGTGCGTTTATTGGAGAATTTTCTATTTGATTCAAGAAGACTATAATCGTTTATGTCAAATGCGAAAGTTGTCACGTTTGTTGGTATTGTTGGTTGAAAATCGTTGTCCGAATAGTCTAATGCCCTACGTTCGTAATTATTTTATATTAATGCATTTTTCGCTATTCATAATGACGGTGGTTTGCTAAATTGTAGCTCGCGTTTTCTAGTATTTATTTGCGGTAGTGTTTCTATTTTCGTTCATTCGCTTTTTCACGGAGTATTGAATTATTTTAATATTTCTTACGCGATTTTATTACACGCGGTTTTGAATTGACTTATTTGTTTTTACAATTTTTCGCACATATAAATAATTCATTTATGCTTGTTATTTGCTCGCTAATATAGTACAATTTTTTCTGACTTACATTACGATGAGTACGTGTAATTGCATGTTGTCAGCGTTTCGATGGC
Source organism: Atta colombica (assembly GCF_001594045.1). Classification (NCBI taxonomy): domain Eukaryota; kingdom Metazoa; phylum Arthropoda; class Insecta; order Hymenoptera; family Formicidae; genus Atta; species Atta colombica. Next base: position 158,110 of record NW_017259508.1, on the reverse strand, counting down.
TGCGGGCTGCGTCCGTGAGCGATGCGGCGATGTTTGTGATGTCCGTTGATGCCTCATAGTCTTGTTGATAAGTGATGCGACATTGTGTTGCGGCCATGGCTCGTGACATCGGCATAATGTCGTTCTGGCAAGGCGGCGATGTATTCCTTTACGTTCTTCTGCTCGGCTGCTCCGATTCGAATATTAACGGGACGATGACACTTGCTGTGCTTTATCAGTTAGCTATTTTCGCGCTGGCTATATGACGTTCTTCTTTTGCGGTTGTCATCCGTTTGTCTGATTTTTTTCAGGGCTTGAGAGACAATTTGTAGCGTTTGTTTTTTTCTTGTATATTGTTTATTTTAGTTTATTATTGTATATTATTTATTCTTGCATATATTTATTATTTGCGTATTTTTTATTGCTTATTTTTGCGTACTTATCTTACGTGAATATTATTGCTTCTACTACGTAGCATACGCAATTTCAGTTAGTTATTTAATGTAAGTTTACTCTTCTGTTGGTCCTTAGTGCCTGGATTAGTATGCCCGATGAATACAAAAATTTGTAATTGAACTCCAAATCGTATTTATTCAAAATTTTCACATAAAAAAATGTAATCATATAATTGTATCATTCAAAATTTTGAGTTTTCAAAAAATATTTATTCACAAAAAACTATGAATATTTAATGAGTATTCATATTCATTAAAATAAAATATAAACTGAAAAAAGTTTCAATAAACAATCTTTACTCTTAACTATAACCGGTACTTTGATGACTTCAAATAAAAAAAATGAATTTTATTTATTTTTATTATTGTAATATTTAGATTTCATAAAGGAAACTTAGAAATTTTGAAAAATATTTTAGAAAAATATAAATTTTTTTATTTATAAATCTGTTTGATAGAGCGCGATACAATTTCGATATAATTCCGATTATATGACAGTAATATTATAAATATTTTATAGGATATTTTGCACGACATTCATTATGATCTGTAAACAATAAATTCCGAATATATTATTTATTCTTAATAAAAATATCTTTGTTTAATCTATAGGTTAAACAAGGACACCTTGTATAAATTGCGAACTAACGCACGGTATAATCACATAGTCTTTATTTTTATAGATTTCTGTTTTCTCTTGTAGGCTTGCAAGCTATGTGCAGATAATAATGAAGCAGAATAAAAGTGAATACGAAATGAAAATATTCGTAATCATATTAAAAAAATATTCATTCAAATGGAATGAAAAAATATTTATTCGTTTCTTAACAAATAAAAAAGAAATGTATTCGAATCAGTATTTTCATTCATTTTTTTCATTTATTCGAATATTAGGTGTATTCATTGGACATATTAGCGTGGATCCTTATGGAATAGTTCAGTATATCTGGTGTCTCAGTAATCTTATTTGTCAATTGGTTTCCTTCAGGGCTTTTCCTCCTTTATGATCCTTTGTCAGCCAAATTTTTCCGGTTATTTATCCGTCGATCGTCGTATAAGTGGGTCGCTCAACTCTAAAATATGTATTTCAGTATTCGATTGCCAATTCGCGTTCCCACCAGCGCGGATATCTGATTCTCCTAACAGATATCTTTTGTAAGGTGTTGAATCGTTTATTACTTTTAAAGAACTTTCTTGGATTTCCAAATTTTATAAGATATTTAAATCTTCGATCTTCTAGAGAAGGATGTGAAATAAAAGTTTGTAGATTTCTGAATGTACTCTGAATGTCAGGCACGGCAGCATTCTACCTTGGGCCTAACTGCCTCTCAAATATGCGCTAGATAAAAGACCTAAGTTTCCGTGTTCTCCTCCCGTGTTTGTAGATTCTCCCGGAACCTATTATAATAAAACAATATTCAAATAATCTGTATTATTATTGGAATATATTGGAATATATTGGAATGTTAAATCGAACAAGATGTATAGAAATTGTAGATAAAGTTCGAATTGTTCTTAATCTATTGGTTCATTAATAGGACGGATAGATAAGTTAACTTGCAGTTCGGTTAAACTAATCTTAATTATCGTTCAATAAGTTTATGCCCAAAAGAAAATTAATTTCATAAGGGTCAGAAATGTAATATAATTGAAAGCTCTTCTATATTTTTTCCCTAAATTGAAGAAAATCGTTGCGGCAAGGATATAGATCTCAAATTCTTGACTATACAGTTGATTATTTGTTTTTGCGCGGGGGTTAAGGGGCGAGAACGTAGCTATAATTACAGCCACCGCAATCGTTGAGGAATCTCTGAGACTTGAGAGGGTAGAAGTCTCTTCAAGTCTTTATTTCTTTTATTACTCATCTAGATTTCTTCTATTTTCTTTTTTTTGAAATTTGGGAGTTCGGAAAGGAAAATAATCATAGGTTAATTCTTACCTGATACTTCTGTCTACTCATCTGGCAGAGCTCACTCATGGCGGAGTTTCTCCAATGAATCTACTGCTATACCAATTAAAATGGCATGTCGTTATTATTTATGATTCAATTTATGTTGGCAAGAAATGTTGGCGAGATTATCCAAGATATCTGATAATTCAATATCGATAATAGCATTACCCTGGCTTGTAAGTGGGGATTTAAAACTTCTATTAATTGTTCATCAAATTCTATACTAAATTCTGATTTATTATTTGATAAATCGTTTGTAACTACGTCTTCGTTATCGTTATCGACTTTAATGTCTTCATAATTCGATGGAAGATGTGATGTATTAAAGTAAATTTTTTTAGTGAACTGGTGATGGCGTATTCTCTTAATCTTCAATTAAATTTTAATTGAAATTGTCTCTCTTAAGCTTGGCTCTCATATGAGGTATCCACAATTTTTAATTAAGTAAGATGAAGTATCTTTATTAGTCATTCTTATAATTCCTTTTTTTTTAATCTATTAATCCTTTATTTCATTGAATTTTATTGATTATTTCAATTAAGAGTGATAAATTTTTTATATTGGCTGAATTAGTAGGATAATGTGAGTCTCGTTTGAGCTATTATTTTTGTTATTCTGCAATGCTCTGCTTATGCGAGCTAGATTTAATCTATCTTTCTGATTAGTACAACTCAAAGTTATATGATGCATCGAATAACAACTCTATTCTAGGTCACCTTACGGTCTGTGGGACTCATTTCTGAATAGCATATCTAGCGGGACCGAACTCTTGGGACGCCAGGAAGCGTTTCTCATGACTATTCTGTGTTTAGATCCCTAGCGTTAGTCGCTAGAAGCTAATTTCTTGAACACTAAAGACAGAGAGTATGACAATTATGTTCTTAGGTTAGCAACTACAAAGTTATCACTTTCCTATTGTTAATTGTCTTCAACTCTGGATAATAGACTCAAATGTTGGTATTGGACAGGAATAATTAATATTAATTTCAATTATTACTAATCAATCTCAATCACCAGCTATTATCAATTCTCAAATAATTTCAAATAATTCTTTACGATTATTAATTTCTAATTAATTCACAATAACTTTCAGATATCTGGATTAATTTACATTAATTCGCAATAAATCTCAATTATTAATTAATTCTTTTAATAAATTCATAATAATTTTTAAATTCTCTAAGTCATTAATTCTCGAAAAGATTTCAATAATCATGAATTCCCAACAAAAAATCTTAAGTATCAATAATTATTGTAATTCACAATCGTTCTCAATTTACAATTAACTTTCAATAATTTTCAATAATTTTTCAATAATTCTCAATATTTTTATTGATCGTTAATTCTCACTTAATTAGCGATAATTCTCAAATAATTCTCAATTCTCAATTAATTCGCAATAATTTTCAACTATTATAAATTATTAACTATTATTAATTCATAACTATAATAATTCACAATTAATAATTCACTATTAATAATTCACACAAAATAGAAAGTTTGATTATTTTGGCAACGGGATGAGATATCGACATGGGATTTTTATGTATCATCAGGGGATCGAACTACGTCATTTTATGAGGGGTGACTTACCATTTGTGAGTGGCTAGGATTTACGAGTTGAAGTCTTGTAGGCGTGTTCTATAGAGTCTTATCTAATGATATATCGAGAAATCTTTTTGAAAGTCAAATGAAGGTCATGCAATTTTGTCAGTTTTATGTCTAATTAATTTTCAATAAATGAATTCTAAAAGAATTTTCCTTATATTTGCATTTTTTACTTAATGTCGAATTTTGATATAGAGAGGATAAACAAGAAATAATTATCCAGCTATACTTGCTAAGCTGTTAGGATAAGTAATCCACCAGAAAAAGAATATATTGGTAAAGTAGATTTCTACTTTATCAACTGCTGATATAACAGTGATCTTTGATTTTATTGATGATAACTATTTTTGATACTCTGATGATAACTCTACTGTCAATATGTCGGTATCTCTGTTGGTTAATGAGATATCATAAATTTTCCTATAACGCATAAAGATAGATTAATCCCTTATGTTCGAAATTATAGTGGATCGCATCCTTTACAGGAATACTATTCGATGCGAAGCTTAAGAATGAGAGAGTTTATACATTAAGCAGCTGAAGAAAATGTCTATACTCGAGCATCTTAACCAAAAAGTTTATACATTAAGCAGCATAAAAAAAAAGTTTATACGTTAAGCAGCCTAAGTATCAACTCTCTCGATTTGAATATTTCTAAGAAAAAATATTCATATGGAGATCGTTTTAAATCAAATTGTTTGTCTGTTAAATCGGAAAATAAACGGAAAAATTTACGGGACGTAACACGTGCGACTCACACAGGTGTTCGCCTGTGTGCGTATACCTGTGAGATTGAGTTTAACCATCCTTCCATACTCTCTCCATACCTTCTCCCTCATTATCTCTTTAATTAAATTTTCAAGGGTTTGGACGTAATAGACCTATGAATTTTTGGAGGCTTGTCCGAGATACAAGTGTGAACTTAGGAGACTGGAATGAATACAAGAAATTCTAGCGATAAATCTGAAAGACGGTAAATCTAGAAAAACTTTATAAAAAATCTGCTATAGAAAATCTGAATTAGTTAAAGGCGAGTACACAAAACATATTACATACCTCTATTCCTCTCAAATCCTCCGAATTTAAACGGCGGGATTCTTTTTGAATGAATCAGAAATTTCAGATAATTCTAAAACTCTTATGTTTGACAGTTCCGCCGACTCAGAAGACATAATCATTCAACCCGCGCGTGAATTCGATAATATTAAGTCTGAGAGTCTAAACGTAAAACAGTTGTTGCCACCCTTAAATCGAGGGGATCGACGAAACAATGACGCATCAAAATTTATTCGCTATCTTAAAATAGCTGTCGAAGCTGTATCCTTTTTCGACGGCAAAAACATTCCTTTAAATTACTTTATCGAGGGATGTGAGAAAGCAAAATCCATGTTACCGGAAGCTGAATCGCAATTTACAAAAATCATAAGAGCGAGAATTATGAGTGAAGTCGTATTATATAAGACTTTAGGACTTGTGCGGTTTTTATACAATTAATATTTAATTACAATTAATATTTAAAACAAGTTTATGAAGCTTCAAAAAATATATACCAGCTGCAAGACGAGTTGGGTCATACTTATCAAAAGAATGAGGAGGACGTAATCATATACGCGAATCGAGTAAAGATTTTAGGAAAACAAATAATAGAAGCGCATAAAATTTCGGGAAATGCCTTTTCCAATCAAAGTATTAAATCATTTTTAGAAAAAGACATGTGTAAGCGTTTTATTAGAGGATGTGTAAGTATTTTATTAGAAGTAAATGTTTTATTAAAATCAGAAATTGAAACAATAACAAGAAATTTAAGAAACGTTCAAGAAACGATTATAAATAGAAAGAGAATTCCATTCGATAATAGATTTACAAAAGAAAATACATCGAATAAAGCGCTGAATTCGAATAAATTACGAGAAATCTGTCAGATTTGTTATAAAGAAGGATATTTAGCTTCAAATTGTAGAAAATTAATTTTGGAACAGAGATTTTAATATGTCAAACCTGCAAGAAACGCGGACACAACCCTAACAAATGTCGACTCTCAAGCAAGTCAATCCGTTAACATTTTACAGGAAAATAATATTATTTCAAATATGTTCTAAATCAAGGCATGACGCTAAAAGTTGTCGAATACTAATAATAACAATAATCAGAATAGATCTGTAATTTGTCAGTGATGTGATAAGTCGGGTCATTCAGCTAATACTGCTGAAAAAAACAGAATGAGCAACATAACAAAATAAAAATTGTCTGTCAAATCTGTAACAATTTTGGGCATAATGCTAAAAATTATCGATCTAAGATAGGGTAAAATGCAGCAGACTCATTATTCTTCCAGTACTGTAAAGGACATAGGTATCTCTTTGAAAGTTGTGAATTACGAATCGCAAGCAATAACCGAAGAAAGATAAATGAAAAGGGGAAACTCCGACGATTCCTTGAAATCGGGTGTGGCATAAGGGTCTGAGCGAGGTCTCTTACACCCGTCGAAAAAGGGCCAGTAGGCAAAAACGCGTTAAAAATACGTAATTGTGATCCTCAATAAGCATAATCGCGTGCCTACTGTTCGGATACTTTTGCGAGTCAACATCACACGTAGCTTTTATGTTAGATATCAGTTCCGGCCAAACATAATCAAGGAAAACTTTGTACCTAAGAACAGTATATTGTCAATTATAATATAACAATATTCTAAAATTAAATGGCATAAACGAATATCCCGTTTATATGCTTGGAGAAATAATTTTACCTCTCTTTGGAGAAAAGATTACTTTTCATATCGTATCAAGTGATTTTCCAATCTCACAATCCAGAATATTAGGTAATGATTTCTTCAAACAAATTTCCACAAAAAATGATTACGCAAAGAGATATTTAGATGTATCAGGAATTAATATACCTTTCTTTTTACTAGAGACCATCATCGCACCATCATGATAAGACTCTTTATTTTATGTAAGAATAGGAAATCCGTAGATAAAAATAGGATATGTACCGAAATTAAAAATAGCATATGGAATTTATCTAGGAGATAGTAGAAAATATTTCTGGAAAAGCATATTTAAACGTCATAAGCATGTTAGACGAAAAAATTGAGATACAAATACTTTGTGTCTCAAACTCCTGAATGAATTATTTGACAACAATAACTCAAGTATTGAAATGCATGATAATCAAAAAGAAATTGCAAATTTGCGTAAATTTGTCTCACTCATTCAAGGAATATCCAAATTCATTTTGAGGGCAGTAACAGTAACAATGTCAGTTCAAATAACAATAATGATGGAATTACGAATGGAGACGTAGTCATTATGAGGAGACAAAAATAACAGAAAAATAAATAAAAAATTTGAGGTATTTAACGAGAATAAATTAGAGGAATTAAAGAATCAAGAAATAAGAGGAGTTAAAGAATCAAGAAAAAATTCTATTCCAAGTATTCATCGAGGGGAAGATTTTCGCATCTCCCCCGAAATCCTAAAATCTAAAATTCTTGGAGAGGGAAGTTACCAAATCTCTCCTGAATATTCAAATAATTCCAAAATTCTTGGAGAAGGAAGTTACCAAACCTCTCCAGAAAGTTCGAATAATTCCAAGATTCTTGGAGAGGGAAGTTACCAAATTTTTCCTGAAAAATTAAATAATTCTGGAATTACAAAGGAAAGTTTCCATATTTCCCTGTTATGTTTCCATCCCTATCGATTGCAAGAAGGTAAATAACCAAATCTCGCTGTGCGACTCAATTCTATCAAAGGGAACCAAAAGAAAAGAGCTCACAAAGAAATTAAATTACTAAGGGTTGGAATACCCGCAAAAAATGAATTATTAAAATGATTCCTGTCACTTACTATCGATGAACTTCTAGAAGGAATGCAATCATATAATCCTTATATAAATATTCGTAATTCCAAGGGAAATAAACCATCTTATAAAATTCTAGCGTCTACACAAAATCAATCTTAAGAAATATAATAGACAAATTCATGCGCAAACGCAAGTCAAAACACAAGGGAAAAACTGAACCATCGAACTTACGAAAAATATTTCACACGAATGCTCAGTTGTCGGAAAAAATCGAAAAGGATAGACTCATGGAAATTACAGAATTGTTGCGTTTAGAGCATTTGAATTTCCAGGAAAAAACAAGTATAACAAAACTTATAACTGACAACCAAAACAGATTTCACATCCCTAGAAAGAAGTTGTCAGTAAGAAATATATTACAACATTAAATATCTACAACGGATGATCGACCTATAAACGCAACAATACAGATTCCTGCAAATTCATACGGAAGAAATAAATGGACAAGTAGAAGAACTGTTAGAAGGAGGCATCGTAAAAGTTTCTCAGTCATCATATAATACGCCTATATGGATAGTTCTCAAAAAGAAAGACTTAAAAAGATAGAACAAATGATAGAGAATGATATTAGATTTCCAAGCCTTAAACGAAAAAACTATCGGAGATGCATACCTAACATTATCGACATTTTGGATTAATTAAGCGGAGCACAATATTTCTCTATATGTGACTTAGCATCCGGATTTTATCAAATAAAAATAGTTCCTGCAGAGAGTCAAAACTGCATTTACAATTCCTTTTGGTCATTATGAATTTGACCGAATACCTTTCGGATTAAAAAATGCATCCGCTATCTTTCGATTAATGGATTTAGTATTATCAGGATTGCAAGGTGAAGAATTATTTGTATATATAGATGATATTGTTATCTACGCTGCCTCATTAGAAGAACACGAAAGGAAGTATAATTTGTTGATAGAACGATTACACAAAGCTGATTTAAAATTGCAGCTCGATAAATTCTTGAAAACTGAATCACTTATTTAGGACATGTAATTAGTAAGAATGGAGTTAAACTCGATCCAAAGAAATTAGAGGTTGTAAGAAAATTTTCAAAGTCTAAAACGCTGAAAAATATCAAATAATTTCTTGGATTAGCCGGATATTACCAAAGATTTATATCAAACTTTTCGAAATTAACCAAACTCCTCACTAATTTGTTAAAAAAATGACGCTAAATTTGAATGGATGATGGATCAAGAAGACTCCTTCCAAACATCAAAAGAACAATTGTGCGAAGAATCTGTCTTATAATATTCCGACTTTTCCAAGCCTTTTATATTAACTATTGATGCTTCCGAAATTGAAGGCATCCTATCACAAGGAGAGATAAATAAAGATCGACCGAAAGCATATGCTTCGCGAACTCTAACTGAAAACGAAATAAAATACGATACTTATGAAAAAGAAGCTTTAGCCACAGTTTATTGTGTCAAGCATTTTAGATCTTATTTATATGGACGGAAATTTACTTTAGTTATAGATCACAAACCTCTTCTTTGAAAAAAAATGCACAGGACGCAAACATGCGAATATTACGATGAAGATTAAAATTAACTGAATACGATTACAATGTAGTATACAAAACAGGTAAGACTAATATAAATGCCGATGTTTTATCACGACATTCGATAAACCTTGAAGAAGCGAACTGCAATATAATTAATCATCACAAGTCTGAACTCTAATAATCCAAAAGATACAGAAATGATTGATATTCTAAAATACTAGAGGAATCAGACGAAGAGGTCGAGAATTTTAAATTATATTTGACAGATGACGAACCACTTGAAGACTTATTACCAGATCATCTCCCATCCACCTGAAGAGGATATGAATTCAATACCTCTTACATCTCGTAATAATGGCGCGCGATTATTCGATTTGCGATTGCGATCTGTTGATCACGTCGGGTGATCGCGTCTACAGATCATGTCGGGATCAATTATGTAGCCAATTGCTACATATAATAAATGTAGGTATTGGAGGAAACTCAGATTTGTAAACAACAATGTTCGTTTATTTATGAGTACATACAAAATCTTATCGCGACAATGTAACTCGACTTGATTCGTGTATCTGGACGGTTAGGCGACAAAGAACAGCAGCTACGAAGGCAAATCAATAAGTTTTTAGAAAAACATAGTAAAACACATTTTTTTTGGTCGATTCATTTTTATTTCTTAACATAGTCTCCTTTCAACTCGATACACTTGATCCAATGATTCTTCAACTTTTTCAAGCCGTCCGAATAATATGATTTGTCCAACTTTTTAAAATAAATCTCTGTTTCGGCGAAGAGCTGCTCTCTGGTAGTGAATTTCTTTCCTCCGAACCATTTCTTCAGGTTTGGAAACAGGAAATAGTCGCAGGGAGCTAAATCTGGAGAATATACTGGATGGGGAAGCAATTCGTAGCGGAATTCGTTAAATTTGGCCATCAGTGCCGGGCACATGTGAACCCGTGCGTTGTCTTGATGGAAAAGCACTTTCTTCTACGCCAAATGGGGATGTTTTTTCTTTAAAATATTGTTGAAACGGTTCAATAAAGCTGCGTAATAATCGCCGTTTGCTTCAACGGAAAGTAATCGATATGAATTATACTGCGTGCATCCCAAAAAACTGTGGCCATCACTTTTTTGGTCGACTTTACGGTCTTCGCCTTTTTGGGAGCTGGTTTATCTGGCGAAGTCCATTATTTTGACTGTTCCTTCATCTCGGGTGTGAAGTAATGGATTCATGTTTCGTCCACAGTAATAAATCGACGCAGAAATTCATCTGGATTGAAACATCTCCAATAATTGTTTTGAAATCGTCGCGATTATGGTCCACAGTGAGCAAACACGGCACCCATCTTGCCGATAACTTTTTCATATCCAATTGTTTGTGCAAAATTGAAATCACTGTGCCATGTGAAATGCCTGTGGCTTCAACAAGCTCGCGCACTCGTCGATCAGTCAAAACAATATCGTGAACTTTTCGATGATTTCTGGTTTAGCAATTGGACGTCACGAACGAGGTGTATGTAGATGTACGACGTTTAAATTCATTCATTCAATTGAATACAGTCGCAAACGCTGGTGCAGATGTGCTATGAACATTATCCAATCTGTTTTGATTTTTTTCAGCGTTAAACATTTCATATGTACATCTTTGTCACTACACGAAATTCATTTTTTTCTATTTTGCAAAAAATACAAAGGTTGTTGGCTTTAATCGTCTACAGAAATGAAATCACACGATGAATTCCGCTCAAAATTTGACAATAATCAGCTGAGCGATGCTACTTGTCAAAAAGTAATGTGACATGACACGAATGTCCTCTGACAGATTTTCTAAGAATTTATTGATTTGCCCTCATATCTAGATGGGAAAGCATGGTGTTGTAAGAGCGCGCCATCTGGTCATGGAATGTGTGAGTCTAAGCGAGTATAAGGCATGATTGAAGTATAACTAAAAGAATGAGAATGTGCGTGCGTGCATGCGTGCGTGCGTGCGTGCGTGCGTGCGTGCGTGCGTGCGTGCGTGCGTGCGTGCGTGCGTGCGTGTGTATGTGTGTGTACTTATACGGGATGTGTGGAATCACCGACTTACTGTTTAGCTTCCATAAAACCTCAGATGGATATTGCTCGAAGATGATGAGGAGACCCGCTATCCACGAAAGAGCGGGTAGTCACAGTGGGGGGTGACTAACTGATCCCAACAATGATTTGATGCACTTGAATACAGATACGAGACTTACGTGGTTTTTCACTGACGTGAACTGTACTAAAGTGAACCGACTGAGTTTGATTTTTGTACTGACGTTCTGTACTTCCGCGGGACCTCTATTAAAAAAGGATGCAATGCCCTTTGTTTAGAATGCAATAATTAGTTGCAATGTCACGCGAGATTTACGATTTTTATAACGTCTTATCTATTTAATCGTTGTTGATCTAAAGTGCATTGTTAGAACGATTTTAAAAAGAAAAGAAATGATTTAAAAAGGCAAGATTGCTCCAGATGGATGATGAATTCTATTATCCTAGCGGAAAATAATGGCTAAGTAAACAGACGATTATCGTGCATAATTAGTTTTGCAGGGCAACCATTGTCAGTCGCGAGTTCGATTTTAGATAACACACTACCACACACACACACACACACACACACACACACACAAATATATATGCATGTACATACTTATTCGCGCTTAGCGCATACATATATTTAACCCTTCGGTTCGATTATAGTTCGCGCCCGTATATAAAAAAAAACACGGGGATGAACACTTTATATTAGAAGAAGTAGGTGGAGCCGTCCACCTAGCCAAAGCGTACCGCCACAACCGACCGACAATTATTTAGAGATCTCGTACTCGCCAATCAGCAAGCAATTTCAACCAATAGACCTGACCTTTCCCTCAGTAATTAATCCCGTTATCTTTAATTATTTCCTTCCTCCTCTCGAAGAGCGATTCCCTCCTTCTCCTCCTTTAGATCAGCTCCTCCATATCTAGCAAATCCCGTGCTGACTAGGATCGACTTTTTAGGCTTTACTCCTCCCCTTCCAATGAAGGAGATAGACTGGTGACTACCTATATTCCTGGAAATTCCATCCCTTACACCATCCTATATAAGCACCATCCCCTCATCAGCACCTCATCCCAATGTGCTCCTGCATCATCTTTCTCGCCTCCAATTCTCGATAATCCTATTTTCTCTTCTCCTATTCACTCCCATACACACACATATAGTCACAATTTTTTCTGTATTTAATCTAGATCCGTACTTATGTAAATCGCGACACACACATACATACACACACTTCCACTACTTCATTTGGCTAAATAAACTGTAATCGATTTATTTTTTTTTCTACATAAACAAACTTGATTTTAAACAAATTCAAGAATGATATGTTTATATATATATATATATATATATATATATATATTGGGAATACAAATAAGTTTCCGCCGTTTTTTATCAAAAATTAAGCATTTATTGTGAAAGAACATAATATTTTATTCAAAATAATGGCCATCGCTAGCCACTACTTTTTCCCATCTTTCTGGTGCATGTGGATACGCGTCGGAAGAATGCTTCATCTTTTGAGGCTATCCAATCATCGATACAATTTTTGGTATCTTCATATGATGTGAAGTGCTGCTCAGACAGGTCATCGATCGGAACAAGTGGTAGTCGGAAGGAACAATGTCTGGAGAATACGGCAGGTAGGGTAGAATTTCCTTTGAGTGTTTCTAAGTAGGTTTTGACCGGCGCCGTAATGTGGTCAGCATTATCATGTAGAAGAATAATTTTGCCTGGAGTAGTAGTGGACGCGTTTTTCCTTGAGTGCTCGGCTCAATCTCATCAATTATGTTCGGTAGAAAGTCCCAGTAATGGTCTCGTTCGGTTTGAGCAACTCATAATACACGACACCAAGCTGATCCCACCAAATACACAACATGAGTTTTTTTCCATGAATATTCGGCTTGGCTGTCGATGTTAAAGCATGGCCAGGTGTTATGTCCCCATGATTTCCTCTTCTTTGGGTTATCGTAGTGGATCCATTTTTCATCAGTGACTATACGATGCAAAAAAACCCTTTCGTTTATGCCTGGCAGCATTTCACGTGTGAAAAATCGGTGTTCAATATTTCTGGGCTTCAGTTCATATGGAACTCAATTTCCTTGCTTTTGAATCATTCTCAATGATGTCAAACGATATGAAATTGTTAGTTGAGTCACTCCTAATGTAAATGCAAGTTCTTTTTGCGTTTGGCATGAATCTTCATCCAATAATTCCAATTCCGCGTCTTCGTATACTTTCGGCCATCCGCTACATTCTTTGTCTTCGATGTCAAATTCACCGTTCTTAAACTTTTGAAACTAACTTTTGAAACTCACGATAACTTCTCTCACTTAAAGCAGCATAATCATATGCTCCTACAAGCAATCTATGAGCCTCAGCTGCAGATTTCTTCAAATTAGAGAAGTAAATCAAAAGTTCCCGCAAATGACGCTTATTCGGCTCAAAACTCGACATTTTCGTACAAAAAAAATATATGATGGTGAACAAACAAAATCGCTAATATTTCAAGGTTATGATGTTACCGGATGTTCAATCTTACGATATGTCGTTTTACATCAAACAATTTGAACTATAGTTTATTAGTGGCGCCGTCTTTTGCAAACGGCGGAAACTTATTTGTACTCCCAATACACATACACACACACACATATATATATATATATA
>NW_017259508.1:100704-143604 GCF_001594045.1 Atta colombica | reverse complement strand
CGGCGTAGTGTATTATGAACTGTTAAAACCGACTGAAACAATCACAAGCGATCGGTATCGAACGCAATTGATGCGTTTGAGCCGAGAATTGAAAGACAAACGGCCGGAAATACAACGAGAGACACGATAAAGTGATTTTGCAGCATGACAATGCGCGACCCCATATTGCGAAAGTGGTCAAGACATACTTGGAAACATTGAAAAGGGAAGTCCTACCCCACCCGCCGTATTCTCCAGACGTTGCTCTCTCTGACTATCACTTGTTTCGATCAATGGCACACGGCCTGGCTGACCAGCACTTCCGGTTTTATGAAGAAGTAAAAAATTGGATCGATTCGTGGATAGCCTCAAAAGATGACCAGTTTTTTCGACGCGGGATTCGTACGCTACCCGAAAGATGGGAGAAAGTAGTGGCCAGCGATGGACAATACTTTGAATCATAAATGTATAACCAGTTTTTTACAATAAAACCTCGAATTTCGAAAAAAAAACGGCGGAAGCAAAGTTGTATATCTAATAATAATATTTTCCTTCAATAAAGTAAGTTTTATAAATTTTGTAAGTTTTTATTATAAATGAAGATTGCCAGTTTCCATTTATTTTAATCATCACTCGCATTCCTCTAATAGATCGCAGGAGGTCCAGTCAAAAGGATTAAGTTCCTTGATTTAAAAAGTAGGATGTTCGCACTGTTCATCAGAACAGATATCAGCGTTCTTTCGAGATATTGATCTATATTTCGGTACCAAAAAAGTGCGTACGACTCATAAGTATTCGTCTGTGTGTATACCTGTGAGATTGAATCTAATCGTTCTTTCATATCCTTTCTATTCTCCCTCATTGTCTCCTTGACCAAATTTTCAAGGGTTTGGATGTAACAATATCTTATATATTATTTAATAACCTATAGTAAAAAATCTACTTAAAGTTATGAACATGAGATGTCGAGGTTATTTTTCTGCATCTAGTTCTTCCTGCAGTCTAGTCAAGTCCTTACAATCTTACAACTCGAAATGGCACTTCAGCTTTAGTACTGAAAATCTTGGCGTGTTCTTTTGAACTTGCACTATTCAGTGCGATCCATGGAACTCGTCCAATGTTAGTGTAAACTGAGGGCGCACTAATGCGCACTAACTTTTTCCCAATCGAAAATGCTATAATATTAACTAGGCAACTAGGAAACCGCGTACCACGTATCACCTATTTCTTTTGCTGATATTACATGGAGTGCGATTTGCGCGCGGTTTGCGACACTAGTAACAAACTCACATTAGTATGAATTTTTTAAAATATATTAACTTATTTTTATGCTTTATCGATACTCTTATTTTTTTTACAGATTTACTTAATAATTGTGTTTAATTAATTAATTAAATTAATTAATTCTTTTAAAAAATGCATAATAGTGTATAGTAATACGAGTTTGTTAGTAGCCCGTGCCACAAATCGCGCGCAAACCGCGCTCCATATAATATCAGCGGAAGAAATAAGCGATACGTGGTATGCGGTTTCCTAGTTGCCTAGTTAGTTACTATTAGTTATTGTACCGCGCTCCCTGTAATCCTAAGAGAGTTTGTCACAAGGTGGCTAGCAAACATGCTGGAATTAAAGTAACTAGATTTCTAAAATATTGATTTCAGAAATGTCGCATCAAAATAGCCGAAGTGCACATAATACGCAATTTCAAGCATGGTAATTGATTCATCTTTTAAACTACTTACTTGTCTCGTGCACTTTCATACATATTAAACTTCTACACAAATAAATCTATATTAAACTAAATAATACATAAATTAAACATTTATACATATTTTTTAATCATAAATATATTAATTACAATTAAAAACATTTATTTATGTACTTGAGTTTTATTTTCCAAAATAAAGTATCTATATACAAATGCATAAATTTGAAATGGCCGCGTTTCGTGTCAAAATGGATGTAAGTTTGCGGTACTTTAAAAATCTAGTGACTTTAATTAGGATAGTTTATAATTCTCTCTTTATAGTTTCCAATTGTTGACTTGATAACTTCTTTAACAATATATTTAGAGATCTTAAATAGAGCTCGATTCAAGATGATATGATGATATGAAATCGGAAATTATGTGATTTTGAAATGCGGCGCAAATATATCAATGTCAATTTCGATATATCATTTGTTATAACAAAGTTATAATGAACAATTATTAATAAAAATTTATTTTTCATAAATATAAAATTATTGTATGAATAAAATGAACAAAATTGACAAAAATGTGCAAAACGTATAAAATTAGAAAACAAAGATTGTTTTTGATTTATACAGTGATACTGAGTCTGTGTATTTGTGTGTGAAGTGACCTGAATATATTCAAATAATGATGTTACTACTTGCTTTGACTACTTATTTTGAACACCTGTGTTCTTATACAATAAGTGTTATAAGGTTTATAATTCTCATTTTTAATAAGAGTTAATAAGACTTAATAATTAACATCTCGAGCTTATGCAGATGTAAAAACTTAAATCTTATTTATCAGAATGAAAAAACGTGCTTTTAATAGTTATCCATGGAGTATAGGAGACCGAACTTACGAAGCCATCAAAAAGCGTGATCAAAAGTAGTCATCTGAATTAGTTCGATCGAGATGTCGCTTTTGTTCCACGAGACCGTTCTCGCAGTTTGCATAGTTGATCATATCAATTTTACATGAAAAATGCTTCATTTTTCATGCACTTTTAATGTCTTTCTGTTATTGTCAAAAAATAACATTTCTATTTTTAGGTTATATGTGTTCGGTTGTATGCGTATATGAGAGAAGTTTTGTGTAAGAGGAGTTTTGCGATTTATTTTCGAACGCCACCTACCGAGCACTATCAATACCAATTCAGAAATCTGATTTTGATCATACTCTTCCTAGTTCGGCCCTCTATTTTCTCTATATTCCATGCTGTTATTGGGTTGTCCGGAAAGTGCCGACTAAAATTTAAATTTTAGTATACATTTATTAAATTAAAATTTTCTGCGTTTCAATTTTCCTTCAACATCGGCACGGACAACCCAATATCATATTAAATTATGAACAGAGACTTCTATATATTACTAGACTGCTAACTCTTTAGGACAAGCTTATGTGAAATGAACCTCGAAATTGTATGGTAGGTTCTACGCATGCGTCACGAATATATTCAAAGGAATGCAGTATGGCTATTTTGCATCAACTGTTCACATGCTAAATGTGTTTACCTTAATGTGCAAACCTTATGAAAATGATGTGATCTTATAGTGAAAAATTTTGTTTCTTTTGGAAGAGAAAGAGTTTAAATAAAAAGATAAATATTAGAAAAACAATTGAATATAAGTAAGTGTGTAAAATCTTATTCAATTTCTTATAAATTAGAATAATTTATAATAACTGGATTATGAAAATAAGTATTTGGTGGTTTTAATATTGTTAAATTAGATTAATCTGTCAAAATACTGTGCTGATATGTGTGCATGTATACGTCACGCAGATATACGTCACGCGGAGTAGTTCTCGACGCATGCGTATAATCAATTACATTAAAATTGGGGACTACTTTTTTAAACAAGTTAGCAGTCTAATAATATATATCAATAGAAGTCTGTGGCATCACAAACAAGAATCTTGACAGCAAATCAATGTCGCTTCTTTTACTCTCATTATTCGTTTTTCTCACAGCTAATTTCACAACAACATCACCAACAGCAGAACCAATGAATCATGAATCGAGTCGGTATTTGCTGATCTCTATTTATAGGATTTCTAGGTACAGATCTTGATGTAAAACTTCATTTGAAATAAACTATGCTGCTGTTAGTTTATTTCTCAGCATTTTCGATTAGAATCTTGTATGATCTCGATGTTAGAGTGGGACGCCGTTCCCAGGAGTTGAATGGCCGTGTGTCCAAATGGGTATAATGTTCGCCGCAACAAAATTAATGACGAACATCACTGGCCGCGACACAAGTATCATTGTTATGGCAACGATAATCTTGGTACTGGCCGCGACGCCGAAATCGTTATCATGTCCTAATTATTTTTTTTATTTTTTAAAAGCTGCCGCGGAGAGACAAGGATATTGGGCTCCTTGCGGTGGTTTTTACATGTTTGAGAAGGAATCGAGCGGAAAACCCCTTTTCCTTCCATCAAAAATGAGTCGCCTCTACGCGACAGATTAATTCATGCAATAGAAATAAAAAGAAAATAAAGAGGGAAAGCACGCGTTAGTTTTATTAAGAGAAAAAAAAAGAAAGCGGAAAAATAATAAAAATAAAATAAATAAACAAAAAAAAGCAACGAACTCGAGCTCAGCGGTTCGACGGGAGCGGGACCATTCTTATCGCGCGAGTCATTGCTTTAATATGAATAATACGCGGCAGGGCTTGGTATGCGGGACGCGGCACTAGAAAATCCTAGTGGTTAGCGGGCACCGAGTGATATTCGAGGGTCTCCTGCAACCGGGGATCAGAGGAAAAGTCACCAACGCTCGTAATGTCTGCTCGCGATCTGCTTTTCTAGTACATTTTGGGGCTCCTGCGAACATTTCTGGAGCTGTATTGCCGCGATAATTATAAACGAATTAACGCTCGTGAATGAGAATGCACGATAGTCAGTGAAACAGATAGGTCGCTTTAATTATTCGCAACGCGAATATGTATTAGGGGGAGGGAAATAATACGTCACTCTGGGTCTTTTTTTTGCGGGCGCAGTCCAGGAGAGTAGGACAAGCGAAGAGGTAAGGCAAGGCAGGGTTGAATGGCAGGACGCTCGGTAGGAGCGGTTACTACCTGTTCGGACGGCAATCGTACTCGGTGGCAATCCCGCGGCAACCTGGGGCAGGCCTAGAGGCACTAAGAAGAGCTTACAGGCCGGTGCGGATATAAGGGATAGGTGGGAGTATCTAGGTAGCCGGAGGTCGCTCGAGGGAGGTCGATTGAGATTTTTTTTTCTTCATAGAGCATCGTCGATTCAAGTTAACGCCACTAATTCCATGCAATGCACTCCCGCATCTTATATGAACATTTTACATGAACAACACAAATACTTTAGTGCGCGGTCGAATTATAATCTATAATTATGTCGTATGTATGGATAGGTCACCAAGATAAGAAAGTAGATCCAACATTGGCTTGATGACAAAGTTTATTCGCACGAGAAAAAAGAATAACATAACATAAGAATAAAATAAATAAGAACGCGAGATTGTCAAATCTATGCGAATTGATATTCAACCGATTCTATTCACTCCAATTAGCGTGATCGGTACGGTCTAAGGATATCCCGAAGAAAGTATCGCGTACTCGGAATCGACCAGAAAATTATTGGGTTGTTCGGAAAGTTCGTGCCGATGTTGAAGAAAAATTGAAACGCAGAAAATTTAAATTTTAGTATACATTTATTAAATTATATAGGTTAGTCAGTACGAACTTTCCGGACAACCCAATATAATGTACGTGTGTCTGTATCTGTCAGTGTTCGTTGATCGACTCTTTTATCTCTCACCATCGCTTCTCCTCTTGTTCGCGTCTTTCTAAAAATTTCTTTATCCAATAAATATTATTATTCATGTTTATCGCTCGCCGTCATTAACTTTTCAATTTTAAATTATTGTTACGTCCAAAGGACTCCACAATTCTTTTCTTTCGTGGGAAAATTACAACGATTCCTTTTTAGCATAATTAAGGAATAAATAAATTTTTATTAAATATATACCAAACCAAATACTGATAAAACAATTAAAATTTAATTTTTCTAGCGACAAATTTAACCAATAGGATTCTAGAGTTAACCAAGTCACGAGGGGCAGAAGGTCAATCGTTGCCCAATAAATCTTTTATATATTTAAAGCTTTGTTTATCAATATTTGACATTGCTCACGCGCTTCCGGAATTAGATAAGACTAATTATAACCATTCAGCAATCCGATTCCTTCAAGGGTCCAATTCTTAGAAAACGCTAGGTTAATGATTTACTGCCAAAAACTAGGAAGGGCATATCATCTCTGTGAATATAAATACGAGAGCTCTTTGAGAGTTTCATCCAGTCATTCAGTCACACTGTCAGTTAATTAAATAGTTAGTGTACACCACCGGTTACGGTGAGATGTATGAAGATCCTCAAATCTATCACCTTAAACCGATTTCTCTTAATCGACCTCTTCGAGGGCTAGCATTACCAACCATTTTCCAGTTTATTTACCTGAGGGATTCATCGTAATTCTCCGCTCAATCGCAGAGATAAATAATTGATATCCCAACACGTTGAAACATTTTTTTAATACGGAACATCACAGAAATTTCTGCTTTTCTTCCCTCATCCAGTTCCTTACCCCTCTCATAACACCATTTCATATTTGCTCGAACCGATTAATTATATTATTTGGAGTAGGTGATTTCGTTTCTTCTAATCACCCGAAGTGGTAAAGCATTTCGAGCGACTATATTTCTTTACTCTTGTGATGTTTCTTAAAGCGATAAAGCGCTTCGAGTAATTACATTTCTCATTTCATAAATAATCGTGATAAGATTCTTTTACTATAGATTTGTAGATGATATAATTATGGCCATACCTTCGGATAAAGTCCAAGAAGTTTTAAGTAAATTCAATTCTTATCTCACAATTGTTGTGTGTTTGTGACGCTGGTGTCACTTTGTCTGGAAGGCTCATACGCCAAGGCGGCGTGTAATAACAACAACTCTCTTTGTTGTAATGATTCGACCTTTATTGTTAAGTCGAATTTAAGATAATGTATTTAAAGTGAAGTTTGTAAAGCGATAACTTGTGCATTCATTAAGGTGCGTGCACCGATAATTCGTTTACTTAGTCGATGTCGATGTCGAGTGGTTTCCTACAGTTCGGAAGAAAGTATATTGCGCGCGGTAGCGAGGCCGGCAAATCTCGGAAACTCGCAAACACTTTCCGAACACTGCCTATCTTTGCGGTGTGCGTATACCGAGAACGTTAGGTAACAAAATGCAGCGGTAATACACGACAGAACGTCGAGGTGGTTCGCACTTCAGCTTCGGGATAAGAAGCGTTACAACGAATAGATAATCCGTATTGATCGGAATCGGGAAGCAAACTGATTTCTCGCATGCGGAATGCATGCGCGATCGTCACCTTTTCGAATGTCGCGCACAGGGGAGTCGCGTGCCATCTGAGATAACAACGTGATTAAAACGAGATACACGCATGTTTTGAACGATGACGGCTCTCTGTTTACTCACCGTCGCCGAGAATACTTCAAATCAATGATTATTTCGGAACAATAATAGAATTCAATTTACTTGTAAAATTGATAACAATAGAATTAATTTTTTAGATACTACCATTACAATTGAAAACAACATTATAAAGTTTGATTTATATTAGGTGTACAACTTTGCTTCCGCCGTTTTCTTATAGATGGCTTTAGTGGTAAGTGGTGGTCGAAATAAATAGATCATAGACATCATACAATAAACTTGGGCATCTGTCAACATAACCCCATAGAAACATTAGTCGATTTGTGTCTGCATCATAAAGTTATTCTCGATTGAAAATGTCAGTTTACGAGCCAAATTCTCGTCATTTGCGGGAGGTTTTAATTTTTTGCTTCAATATAAAGAAATCTGCGGCTGAGGCTCATCGAATGCTCTCAAATACTTATGGTGAGACCGTTATTAGTGAAAGAACGTGTCGTGAGTGGTTTCAACGCTTCAAGAACGGTGATTTTGACGTCCAAGTTCATGCTCTGTATTTGATGGGATCAGCTCGGCGTAGTGTATTATGAACTGTTAAAACCGACTGAAACAATCACAGGCGACCGGTATCGAACGCAATTGATGCGTTTGAGCCGAACATTGAAAGGCAAACGGCCGCAATACAACGAGAGACACGATAAAGTGATTTTGCAGCATGACAATGCTCGACCCCATATTGCGAAAGTGGCCAAGACATACTTGGAAACGTTGAAATGGGAAGTATTATAAGCCAACTTTTTTCGAGGAGATATTCAATTATCACTTTCAGCTCCGCTTTCGCATAAGAAAGGCCCAATTTTTGAAATGGTTAACAAAGTTATATTAATTTCATACCCAGATTTTCATAAGAGAAATTTCGATCTCATTATTAAGATTCTTTTAGATAATGATTATCCATTAAAGTTTATTTTTGATACTATACGACTAAGAATTAAGACATTAAGAAATATAATATAATAATAAAAAACCATCTGAAAATGCTGAGGATAAAATTATATAGTTTACAATTCCGTATATAGGTTCATTTTCAGAAAAATTTAAAAACATTACAAATAATTCTATTGTAAAGTTCTCATATTTCAGTTTTAATAAGTTGTGCACAATAATCAAAACATGTAAAGATTCGATTCCTACATATATGAGAAAGAATGTAGTATATAGAATATCATGTAATGATTGTGACACTTCTTGTGTAGAACAGACCAGCAAACAATTAAAGACAAGGATATCTAAAAATGACATTAATAGATCTAAATCAATTAACTCTGTGCTATCTGAACGTAGAAGGTCACACAATCATAATTTCAATTGGAATAAAATGGAAATATTGTATTAGATAATGAGAGAAATTATAGCAAGCGACTGATTTCCGATAAATATAAAACGATAAAAGAATCAATTTAAACACGGAATTATTGAGTCCTTGTTATGATTATTTTTTAATTTGACACATTATTATGTATAGCGACAACAATGACTTTATAAACGTTCATGTATATTTGTATTAGTGTAACTTGAAACTCGCAATCGCTAAGATCGAGGTTTTAGTTTTGATATTGATCGATATTCTTACAGTAATCGTTATCATAGTGAATATATTAGTTATATTATTAACACAATTTTGCTGAGGCTTCAAACAGTATAATCTATGTATATTATCTATGTATATAATCTATATACATTATCTCTGCATGCTTTCTGAGTCATCTGAGTAATCTGTCATTTTAATTAAATATAATTTATATTAGGTGTGAGAAAAAGTTCGTGGCGTTTTTTTAATGCCATCTAACGGGAAAAACGTCACGAACTTTTCTCCATACCTAATATTTACTCATTCAGTGTTCTCATTAAGGTATGATTTTAAGGTCTCGATCCCCAAGAGATCATCCAGCATATCAATTAGCTATGGATAATAATTGGGAAATAACCGATTCCACGTGTATGTTGTATTTTCGAATGTAAATGATGTCAAGCTGAAGAAAGCTAGAATTTAGTCGAAACTTGTATTCAATTATGTTTTAAATATATTCCAACATTCGTCCAGTAATTTAAGTGCACTGATACAGTGCGGATTCCTAATTGCCCTAGATTAAGTTATGGTTTATTAATTACATTTCCTCTCTCTCCCTATATCACGAAGCGGTAAAATGCTTCCCTTAATTCTTGAAGCAGTAAAGCGCTTCGAACAATTACATTTCCTCTCCTTCCCTATCACGAGGTGGTAAAGCACTTTCCTTGATTATTCGAAGTAGTAAAGCGTTTCGAGCGATTACACTCTCTCTCTCTTTTTTCCTTCGGATTATTTAGAGCAGTCAAACGCTTTGAATAATTCCTTCCTTCTTGGTCTCTATTATCTAGAAACGATAAGGCGCCTTTAATCTTTCAAATCACCTCAATTATTTATTGGTGTTTTTTCCCTTCCTTTCCCTTCTTCTTCACTTATCCCAAAATGTACATATTCTTATCAAATTAAAAAGGAGAAATTTCTAACATAGATGAAATGAAATCGTCATCGGGCGGATCGCAAGAAGAGAGTGAAAATCGAAGCGCTTAAAAAAAAGGGGATCTCGATAATTGTAAAAATCCAGTCGGGAATTTTCCGAAAGAGGCCTGCGTTCGATTGAACAAGGCCCCATAAGACTCCAGTTATTGGGTAGGAACTTCCTCAGTGATCAGTGGTGAACCTGACTAAGGACGAGTCTCCCTCTCCTCCATCCTAAACCTAGAATTTTCCTTTCCCTTCTTATTCTCCTACTTTGATAAACTCTCCACATCCCGTAATTTCTTCTCTCTCTTTGTCCTCCGTCCCTTCTGAGGATAACATCTCTCGAAGAGATTTTTCAATCTCTTGAATCGCTCGAGTTTGCGAGGTCCTCCCTTCTTTGACCACATCACCTCGTTCCACATGAAATCCCGCATAAACAGAAAACCTAATTATTAGTTTAATCTTAGCATTCTATTGTTAGCGTATACAGCCACATACATATATATAGATACACACACATATATATATAATATATATATCAAAGTAGATAAATGTAACCAATTATTTTTGTAAAACCAATAAGACAGTAATTTTCATTTATTTCGGCGCCCCTTCCGATTCGTTCCACTTTCCCAAAGATTGTACTGGTCAAAAGAATTAAGATTTCTTGACTTAAAAAGAAGACCGATTAACACACTGTCAGGTTGGATAATAGCGTCACATATCGGTATTGACCCACATCTGTGACCCATTAAAGTGCTTTCGACACGCTGCTTGTGGTACGCGCCATTCGCCATTCGCCATTCGGAGCGATAACCACAAGAGTGGAATCTGTTGCGTTTCTTCTTTAGTCCTTCTTCATTCTTAATTCCTTCTTTCATTCAAGACAAAGAATCCTAGGGCTTGGACGTAACATTATTATAACGCATGACAATAATTATGTTCCTGTAGAGTTACAGCACAGATTAATAAAACAATTTTCCCCTGCGTTCCTAATTGTCATTTATCTAGCTTTTACCTTCATATACCTCCAATATAAAGACCAGGATGAAAAAAAACTAGAAAAAGAAATTTACGGGTTTAAATGCCTATCGTTGTTATTTTCACAGTCAACGTATTCGTATGTGACTGCCTACGTGTCCCTCGAGTGTATGTGTCTGTGTTTATATCACGACGACTGCTTTTGTGGATCTACTTATCTATGTCGATGCAATCGCCACAATACAAAGGCACTTCGTAACACAGTTAATAACGAAAGATTAAAAATGAGTGAAATAAGAGAAAAGAAAAAAATAAAAAATAAATTAAGAATAGGTCAAATCATAAGAAAATTTCATTCAAAAGAAAAATTTTCTATACCCTATTAGATTCCCGATGCAGGGATTATCACAAAAAAATTTTATTTTCGTAAAATAAACAGTACAGCGCGCGACAAAAAAAAAGAAAAGAAAAGAACAAATCGAGAAGATATCGACGAGATACAATTTGGATTTTGACATATTTTACAATTTTGCGTAAATGCTTCTTTCTCACTCGAAGATCGTTAATGATGAAGAACTTTCGATCTACGAAATGTTATACAAAAGCTGACTTAACGAAGTACGTAATAAAAGTACTTTTAATGAAGTGTGCGCTTCTGCGAAAAGCGCACTTCTCTCGCTTATACTGTTACGATTTTCGGTGGAAATTGGCCTTGGAATAGTGGCTCGAGTTTTTATATGTTAGTATTATTTAAAAAAAAATTCTAGAATGTTCCTTCTTAACGATTGTCATTATCTTTTGTAGCTCGTAAAGAATGAACATTACGCATGATACAAATTGCAAATTGAGAGAAAATTGCAACAAATTGAAAATTTAACAGAATTTATGTCTAAATATCTAACGAAACACGAAGCTATAAAGTATTTTTTATTTATCGATGCAATAAAGTATCTTTTATGTATGTACTAATACTTAACGCAATATATAACTATGTCTTTTGATATATCTTAATCTTAATGAAAATATATATTATCACCGTACAATTTCTCTTAATACTGAAGATGCAAACATATTAGAGGTTTATGAATACTTTGAATTTTTCTTGGAGCTTCCTTTCTGCTGTGAATATTTATATAATAACAAAATATAAGAATACATATATATGAATATTCAGTACTAATTAGTAAAGACGTAGATGAAAGGAACATAATTAATTTCATTTTATCCAGTCTACTCATTTAGATTTTAGTCAAAATCTCACGTTCCTATGCGCAATTTTATAAGTTTTATTAAATTTTATAAGTTTTATTAAATATGGTTAGAAAGATTGCTATATCTAAACTCAGAATTTATCAAATTTGAGAGAAAAGAATTTGTTCAGATACTCTTTTTGGCATCTGGGAATCTCCATTAACTCTTGTGTACATTGATGCCTTGATTACAGGCGATGCGATGTTATTACAATTATTTATTAGTCATTTATGGAATTTGAATTATTTAATTCATATAATAATTTTTTTACATTCATCTTGTTAGGGAATTGGAGAATCTCCGTTTGCATAAGTGGCGGCATGCCTCGTAGATACCCGTTGGCACTGTAATCTTTGGCACTTTAATCATCGTTTTCTTAATTATTCGCGGAGATTTTAATGCCTATTAATTATTTTTCCCTGCGCAGGCGCACTAACGCAGGTTTCACGCGGCGAGCGCGTAATGCTTCGATTTCGGTCGCATCATCCGCTGGATATATCGTTACTGGTACAATGATTTCGGCATCGCGACCGGTACTGAGATTATCGTTATAGCAACGATACTCGCATCGCGGCTAGTGATATTCGTTTGTTGTGACAGACGTTACAGGGTTTAAGAATAATTTTATGTAATAAAGGGATTCCATTTGAAATTTTTAAGTTGAGGCCATCCTCTTGGGGAGACAACTTCCACGATCCTCTTAAAAGAGTAGCGCCTTAAAATGATTAAATACGTATTTCATGATTTTTCACAATTCTGAATCGTTTTCAAAATATAGGAACGGTAACAGACTTTATAGATATTCTATGTACGCATATATATGTATATGTGCGTGCGTGCGTGCGTGTGTGTCTAAGTACAATAAATCTTTCGTACAGGGATAGAATGGACTAAACTGAGAAGAAAAATCCTGTATCTCATTTTGCAATTTTCGTAATAGTTAACAAGATATTAATTGCTAACAATTACCGAAAATGGTCTTCAATAATTTTTTACTCAAATTATCAATTTTATAGAAAAATTGCAAGAGATAAAAATTTATTTTCTTCTCATAAAGTTTTAAGAACTTTTTAATATCGTATTTTCTCATGTTGGTGAAAATAAGAAAATGCAGTAAAAAATTTGATAAAAATTCTAAAAAAATTTTCTATCTCTGTGTAATGAAATATTTGACGATTATTTTGAAACATCCCTGCACATATAAATATATACAGGGTGTACCAAGATTAGGGGCCGGCACATATTCCTTATGAAAAACTAAATCAAAAATGTTAAACAAAACCTTAAGGCATCAATAGTTTTCAAACGGTGAGTATTTGAAAAAAATCGACCACAGAGCCGCTCAGGAGCGGCGCAACCTAATGGTCGGTCGCGCGAACGCTTTGACGGACGTATCAACAGCATGGTATCGAACGAGTGTTGCAAAGTCATGAAATTTCTATATTAACTACTGCTAAATAAATAATTCATATTTAGAAAAAACACACTGTAGAGTATCTATATAGTCTATTATCCCTATTTACAAGATGGCATCAAATTTCAGCCTCACTCCTGAGCAGATAAAGTGGAGTCGAAAATTTTTCTATTTTGCAGTTTGCACAATAGTTAACAAGATATTAACGTTTAAAGATAATCGAATACGAGCGCCCGTCCGATCTACTATTGCTGAAGGTATGGCTCACCGAGCACAGCGCGCAGGCCGCGAGGAACAGGTATGGTCTAGCAGGCACGCCGTGTCGTGAGCTTAGAGACTCGCGTGCAGAGCGCTTGTCCCATTCCTCGCGCGTCATGCGATGACCGTACTGTCAGCAATAGTAGGTCGGATGGATGCGTATTCGATTTTATGTGCAGGCAAGCAATGAATCCTCCTCAATCCAGCTATTGATATAATTATTATTGATATAATTATTATTCAGGAACTCTCGAACAGTGCGGCTGAAATGTGCTGGAGCTCCATCATGCATGAACCATATTTCGTTGCGTTCTATAGAGGAACGTTTTCTAATATTAGAGGGAGTTGCGTTTCCAAAAATTGTCTGTAATCGTTACCATTAAGTGTAGATGGGAGAAAAATCGGTCTAAGAAGAAAATCTTCAATAATATCAGCCCGTATATTGTATGAAAAGATCCAGTTTTCCTTAATCGACGATGGACCAAATTGAAAGTATTTTTAGCAAAGGCATCATCAGACATTTTTAGTCTTTAAGGGAAGATTTGTTGATAGAAAGTTAAGTTTCTCTGTACTTTCCATTAGCATATATGTAATGTCTATGAATATCTGCTAATTCAATGTTAAAATAAGCTGCCATGATAAATTGATGAATCACTTCATTTTTAAATATTAAATAAAGACTGATTCCAATTCCATACAGAGCTATCTAATAACTCTTTATTTACTTTAGAAAGTGAATAGAAGTATTCTTCGTCTTGTTGAAACAGACGTAAGGATAGGGGAACATCTTCTAATAACGCGCAAGTGTATTAAGCAAGAAGTATTGCCATTAAGAATTAAGAAATGTAGTCGAATTAAATAGTTACCCAAAATATCATACATTTAACGGTGTTGAAACTGTATAGTTTGTATTCACCTAGGATTTATTGGAGACGAGTAATGCATGTTGTGTCGATTCACAGTTCCAATACTATTAAATGTAGTTTTATCTGAAAAAAGTATTTTTGGTAGGAATGCATCATCCTGAGTCGATTTTTCTTGTATCGAATTACACAAATTCACTCCTTGGATAAAATCGTTTTTTTATTTTTTGTAAAGAGATATGATATAGATTTTATTATTACGTAAAGTCCTTGAAATAGAAAATTTATTCGATACTACTATCTCTACTTAATTGTCTAGTAGACAAATTTGGATTTATTGCAATTGTTGCCAAAATTGATAACATTGTTATTATTTGTTGCAGGATGTATTCTTTCTTGCCAGGTGAAAAGAGTTGTGTTCTCGAAGACTGTCTTCCATACGCTTAAAGGCCATATGCAATTTCGCTGCTCTCTCTCTCTGGATATCTACATAAAGTTCAGCAATGTCTTGGCACTCACCTAACATCAGCAACAATCTATGGAATCGATAATTGCGTCTATTCTTACACAAAACTTCCTCAATGTGATCCCAGACAGCAAAGCGTATCTCAGCAAAATTACATAAATCTGTGATTGCTTATGATGTTGGCAACTTGCCATAGATTTATCTTCAACGATTTCAAATATACAACATTGTTGCAACATGCAGGCAACAATGTATATGTATTGCCAACAGTTTAATAGCAAGATAGCTGCATCAATGTTATCTTGTGTTGTCGGCAATATGAAAGCATTGCATGATGCTGCATATTACTACAACATCAGGCAATAGTATCAAGTAATATCATGGCATTGACAACATCATGATAGTAGTATGAATTTTAATGATGATGATTTTAAAATTGTCGGCAAACTGCTAGCAAATTGCTACTCAAAGTTATCATATCATAAAGGCATCAAGTTATCAACAAATAACGACTCAGTTGTTGCAATTCTGATAGCAACACATACTTAACAAGCAACATGTCAACAACAAGATAGATGTTGCTGTCTGGGAGTCTGCGAAATATTGAAGACTGACTAACAATAACTTTATTTAAATACATATCAAGCAGAATCTTCACAGTTCGGCATCAAGGACACGTTTATTGATATGAAAATTAAGCATGTTGTGTCATCTCTGCTCGGGGATATGTATGTAAATTATTCGTATCCATTCCTCATAATTTCTGAATTTTTCATTAAGATCACATGAAGGTCATGGTATTGTATTATAGGCCATTGGATTCGTCTTGACTTTAGCTATCACGTTATAATTATAAAAATATGTAGTTCTATATAAAAAAAATATCAACTTTGAGGTTTTCAAAATATGACCTTAAGAAAAAAATAATTCCCAAAATAATGTCCCTTCAAGCCAAATAATTCTTCTTTAGGCATTTTCGCGTATCATTAACGATAACAGAGATATTGCCTTGTTACTGGCAAATAGAGTTACTGGGACACTATGTATATATGGGGCATTCTCTATGAAGCGGACTCCCCTGCCCAGAATAATTTTGAAAAAAATGAGATCTTCGACGGCTCAAATTAAAGCTTGTGACATTTACTTTCAAAAGCTATCTAACTTTTTGCTGAATTCAATATGGCGTATCCAAGATATTCAGATGGCGTATTCAGATGGTGGTCGATTTCACAGTCTCAGCAAAATTCAACTTCGCAAACTATTCAGCAATGCATGGTGGAAAATAACCCGATCAGAAATTATCATTATTTGGAAAATTATATTTGAGTAGAATAATTATCAAGTAAACATAGATAGACCTTAACTCTCTTTTCAAGGTCAAATGAGGAAATTTGTGTTTTTAACGTAATCTCTATTTTTATCTCTAGAAATGAGATGAGCGATTTTACATTCAAAACTGTAATTTGGTCATCGATTTTAGCAACTTAAAGATCAACCCAAGATTAAATCTTATTTTACATTCGTTATTCGATTGATGGGAAACGAGGTGTATCTTGTGATTAAAGACGCCAATGGCAAAAAATTGTTCATGAATCAATTCTTATATTTTCGTATTTTTGCTTCCTGAAAATGAATATCATTACAAAATTTGACGGTCGGATATATCTTGGTCGCTTGTGACGTCCGGCAAAAACAAATCGACCGTCACTTTAAAGTACATACTATAGCTAGAAGCCGCACGACTTATATCTGCATAACTGATCGAGCACGATCTCCTTACAATGAATCACGTGCCAACCGCGTGAATCGCTATTACAACTCTTTTAAATAAGTGTTAAAGAAAAGAAACCATATTTATTTCAAAAGTACGACACTATCAATAAGGAAGGAGGATCTCCCCTCTTTAACTAACAAATAATAATAATTAAAGTAACTGTTTGTTACAAGAATTATGTAACTGCGCCACAAAATATTCCATAAGATATACGCAGGATTTTCGCAAACTAATCGTTAAGACCGAGCAAAAACACAAAAACGGCTAGCTTCATATTATCATCAATAATTATTATCAATTACTGGAATTGAGCACGGAATACTCGAAGTCCCACGAGCAATTCAATTTATCGAGTAGATACGCGAAACGCATACATAAAAATAGCACGCTCTATAGGAGACAATTGCAAGCGCATTTCAATTGTTATAAGGATATCAAACGACGAAGTCAAACTTGGAGATTCACCTCATATCCATGGAATAGTAATCGTTAAAATTTAGCGAGTAATTGACAATTGAAAATCTGTAGAATATATTCTAGAATCATGCTCGAAATTACCCCCCTTATAGCGAGACGTTACTCCTTTGGAATATATAAACTGATACTGAGATCACGCGAGTTCATTCCATTTCGCTTATCCTTCTCTTTTCCTTCAGATTATTCGCTTATTCTCGATTCAATTATTCTTATATTTCTCCAACAATACGAGCACATGTTACGACACTTTAAAATTTTCGGTCTTAGTAAGCCAGCGGTTAAGTTCCGACGGGTAATTTAGAATTATCGCGACACCGCAGTTTCCGTACTTATGAAATTCTCATTACTTGTAATTTTGCTATACTTATAAATTTCGCGTAACTTACAATTTGTACTTATAATCTTCTTACACATAATTTCTGTACTTGTAAATTTCTCGTTACTCGTAGATTTCTGTATATCTGTAATTTCTGTATATCTGTAATTTCTGTATATCTGTAATTTCTTTTGATAATTCGATTCTGTCCTTTAGGCTCAGGGGAGGGAGGGGCTTGCGCTTTGTCTCTCTTGTAACAATAAATTATAACGTTATTATCACATCTAACAATCTAGTCAATATTTATGTATCCTATCGCGAAAAGAACAGTTGTTGTGCGAGTGCGGGACACTCTCTCGAACAGTTCGCGACATGTATCTAGCCTAGAGAACCTCTCGATGTAGGACTCTCTCCACAGGTGCCCTTCGCCTTCCTTTCTTTCGCTTTGGCATGCCTTCATTCAGGGCTGTTCCAGGACACCTCCGTAATTACTAGATCTGGGCGCCCGAAGGCAAGCGCCCAGATCTAGTAATTACGGAGGTGTCCTGGAACAGTCTTGAGTGAAGGTCTCATCTCCACTTTTCTCATAATCAGTCCCGTGCCTCCTCGAATAGAGACATTTTTCCCTCTAATAAGGGAGAAATCGTCTCCCCTTACTCCGTACCCTCTATTAAATTACATTATTTTTTTTATATTACGCTAATTCTCTCTCTCGGGCATCCCTTCAATTCTTTATCACAATCGTAAATGCCCAGATCAAGACGCGGAGAGTGGAAGCGCCAACTGAGGCAGCTGGTGAAAACCTTGCATCAGCACGAGATTTCGATTTCAGCGTGCTCTAACTTGTGTCAGCCCCCTCTCTCCCGAGCCCATCTTGCACGATTCCTCCAAACGTATACCCTATTGAATCGAGCCGACAACGGAATCGCCCGAATATCGTGGGAGGTCAACCTCCCACGATCTCCTCCGCGATCACGTCGAAGCTCCGGTGAGGATCCGAAACCGATCAAGATCACCGGACAGCCTCGCGTCACTCGCATCGAAGTCAACTTAAAAATAAAGATCATAAAATGAATCATCGCTTCTTCGTTATTATTTCTCTTTCCCTTCCCGGTTTCTCCAAGAAGCTCTAAGGAACGATAACGCTCGCACGCCTCCTGGCGAGGGCGACCAGTTCATACTCTTATATAGAGCGCCTTTGATTTCCTAAAAGAATCCGGGAATGGTCGCGTAAAATTCGTAGATCCATCTCAGCTGCCGGATCTACTACGATCGCTCATCAGAGTCGAGGCTCCACACGCCCCTCTCCTCTCCGCGGATCTCGGTCGCCGTCCATCAAATTAAGGCAGGATGACACCGCCATTTTGAAAAATCTGAAACAAAAAAATAAAGCTCTTTACATTCTCTTCAAAGTCATATATTATCTTGATTAAAAAATTCCCGGAATTCATTTAGAAAATTCAAAATATAAGTTTTATTCATCAAAAGTGATATTATCCCCTTCAAAGCATCCCCATCGACTGCAACGCACTTATGCCAACGCTTGATCCAGCTCTCGAAACATTTCTGGAACTCTATTGTCGGTATAGCCATCAGAGCCGTCTTCGATTTTTCCATTATCTCCTTTCGACTGTTAAAACCATTACGCGTTCCCCGTAATGGTTTTTTCATGCCACTCATAAATGGCTGTTTTTTTTAGAGTATCACTGCCGAAACAGTTTCCCAACATTTCCAAGGTTTTCATACCATTGAATCCATTTTTAACGCAAAATTTAATACAAACTCCTTGTTGCAAATTCAACTCCATTTTTAAAACTGTAAAAAAATCGAAAATACGTGCAGAGGTAGATGTACTCAAGACGGCATAACTTTTACAAATGTCAAGCTATGGTGATAAAATTTGGTGGGAATGTCAATGATAGATGTGGCAACTTAACCAAAAAAACAAAACTCAAATCAGCTAACTCATCACCTGGTGATAATTCCGGGAACTTTTTGATCAAGATGGTATGTAATTTTTATATTGTATTAGGTGTACAATTTTGCTTCCGCCGTTTTTTTTCCGAAATTCGAGGCTTTATTGTAAAAAACTGATTATACATTTATGATTCAAAGTACTGTCCATCACTGGCCACTACTTTCTCCCATCTTTCGGGTAGCGTACGAATCCCACGTCGAAAAAACTGGTCATCTTTTGAGGCTATCCACGAATCGATTTTACTTCTTCATAAGATCGGAAGTGCTGGTCAGCCAGGCCGTGTGCCATTGATCAAAACAAGTGATTGTCAGAGGGAGCAACGTCTGGAGAATACGGCGGGTGAGGTAGGACTTCCTATTTCAACGTTTCCAAGTACGTCTTGACCACTTTCGCAACATGGGGTCGAGCATTGTCATGCTGCAAAATCACTTTATCGTGTCTCTCGTTGTATTGCGGCCGTTTGTCTTTCAATGCTCGACTCAAACGCATCAATTGCGTTCGATACCGATCGCCTGTGATTGTTTCAGTCAGTTTTAACAGTTCATAATACACTACGCCGAGCTGGTCCCACCAAATACAGAGCATGACCTTGGAGGCGAGAATATTCGGTTTGGCCGTCGACGTGGAAGCATGGCCGAGAACTCCCCATGATTTTCTGCGCTTGGGATCGTAATGAACCCATTTTTCGTCCCCAGTCATAATGCGATGCAGAAATCCCTTCCGTCTTTGCCTTTCAAGCAGCTGTTCACAAGCAAACAAACGCCGTTCAACATCTCTCGGCTTCAATTTGTACGGCACCCAATTTCCTTGCTTCTGAATCATTCCCATGGCTTTGAGGCGTTTTGAAATGGCTTATTGAGTCACTCCCAATGATCGTGCCAATTCTTCTTGATTTTGACACGTGCTCAAGTAATGCCTCCAATTCTGCATCTTCGAAAACCTTCTCTCTTCCACCGCTATGCCGGTCTTCGACGTCAAAATCACCGTTCTTGAAGCGTTGAAACCACTCACGACACGTTCTTTCACTAATAGCGGCCTCACCATAAGTATTTGAGAACATTCGATGAGCCTCAGCCGCAGATTTCTTCATATTGAAGCAAAAAATTGAAACTTCCCGCAAATGACGAGAATTTAGCTCGTAAACTGACATTTTCAATCGAGAATAACTTTATGATGCAGACACACAAATCGACTAATGTTTCTATGGGGTTATGTTGACAGATGCCCAAGTTTATTGTATGACGTCTATGATCTATTTATTTCGACCACCACTTATCGCTAAAGCCATCTATAGGAAAACGGCGGAAGCAAAGTTATACACCTAATAATACGAACGTTAACGATACGAATAATTGAAGAGCCGGATTCTATAAGGGGATCTACGCGCCGATCTCGCGGAATATTATCCATCAGACTAATTTTGGACAATTTTCAAATTTCAATTTTGATGATTGATACTTGTAAAGAATGTCATTGCGCACACAATTTTTGAGATATAACTGTTCAACTTGTCAGCGCATATACAGCCTGATTCCGTGTATACGAGATTGCAAAGTAAAATTATTCATACCCTTCGTATTATGAAAATTCCACATATAATTTTTGTTAAATGATGAAGATTCTCGAGTTAAGTTTTTGTTTTCTTCATTTCTTTATTTCTTGTTCGCGATACATGTTTGTCTTTACCTACATTGACAACAACGTCGGATCGAATGAACATAAACTTACTAAAAAACTATTGGATTATCCGGAAAGTTCGTGCCGACTAACCTATATAATTTAATAAATGTATACTAAAATTTAAATTTTATGCGTTTCAATTTTCTTTCAAAATCGGCACGAACTTTCCGGACAATCCAATAGATCCCTTTTCGCTCTATCAATAAAAATCAATGCTCCGATCGATAATGATGACGCTCTCATCGATGGTAACTCTTCGGTTGATAAACGAATGCTACTTCTTTCTAAGTTATATACTGTAATTGCAAATGCGAACATCTGGCCTTGAATCTTCCTTGTTATTTCAACTTACTCACTAAACAATCATGACGGAGCATCATTACATATTGACACATAAATTTAAACTTAGTGACGCTCGGACTAATGTATAAACTAAAACTTATTATAATATATAATTGAAAACGCCGATATGATTAACGACGAAGAAAAAAAAAAGAAAAAAATAATTGAATTTAATCCTTAATAGGAAGCATATAAATTTTGTGAATAGTACGCCTCGTAACTCCCGTCGGTGTTTACTAACACGAATATTGCCGTCAGAACCAGTATGGAGTTTAATTATTCTCGCCATACGCCATTTTAAGGATGGAAGATCATTGTCCTTTAACAGCACTAACGCGCCGATATTACCTTAATATTATTCTTTATTATTCTTTATAATCGTAATTTGATTTCTGTTATTTGTATCGATTCTGAAGTTGCGTTAGGTACTCGCTGGCCCAACGTTTCCAGAGATTGTCCCGCATCATTATCTGCGATAATAATTGAAATCGTGTTAGCCTGTTTGTAGACACCTCTATAAGTAGGGCTCTAGAAAGGAGTTAATTGACTTGCTGTTAATTGATAATAAAATGTCCCAGTGTATTTCATAATCTTGAGAATCATTTAAAAGAGGACATCACGGGCGTGAGTACCGC
The DNA here is from genome assembly GCF_001594045.1 of Atta colombica. Taxonomy (NCBI): domain Eukaryota; kingdom Metazoa; phylum Arthropoda; class Insecta; order Hymenoptera; family Formicidae; genus Atta; species Atta colombica. Next base: position 121,436 of record NW_017259508.1, on the reverse strand, counting down.
CTCAATTTACAAAAATTGTGCTAAGTTCTTCGAATGTTAACAGATTATTGCCAACAACACACTTCATATGAGTTTTTGCCAATCGTACGGCCATTTTCCCAGGCAGGCCCTGCCCATATGAAGCGAGTTGGCAGGTATAAAGTCATTACATTGCTTGCTCAGTTAAAAATCGATTTACGATTAAGAAACACGATCGTGTTTCTTATTTATCATTTCGGTTAATGCTCGAAGTTGATTGCTTGCACCTACGAGATTGGTGTCATTATCAGAAAATAAATTAACGATCTCGTCTCGCTACGAATCGCTTTAACACATTACAAGACTGCAGTGGTAATCAAGTCGCTGACTATTTCTAAATGTGTAGCTTTAGTTGCAAGCATACAAATATATATACAAATATAGATACGCCTTTCCGGTTTTATTTCGCGATAGAGAATGGTCCGGCGAATTTACTCCGGAATTGATAAACGGGCCGGCGTGACGCGTTCCTTGGGTAGATCTCCCATTAGTTGAGTTTGACTTTTCGGACGTACGCGAAAGCATGCTATGCATCTTCATAATACCTGTCGGATTGCCCTTCGCCCCGATAATGGCCAATGCAACATGCAACATAATTGAGTTAATAGACCTTGAAGTCCAATATGCATATACTTAAGGTGGCAATCCCGAATGATTAATTCAATCAACAGATGGTTCGCTGATAACACTATTGAATATTGCTTTGAAAATTCAAGATCGGAATGACGTAATCTACTTTCTACGCGGATAATTCTTATCAACGAAAAGATTTAATGCGATGAATTTTTTTCCTCGCACTGCCGGTTTTCTTGGAGGTCGGAAAGTTCAGTCGCGAACTCGATAATTGAACCATTTGTGCAATACTGAACCAATAGCAGCGTGGCATTGCTCAATTCCCATGGATAAATGTCTAATTTTCCGTGCTTGCTTCAGTGTATTATTTTTGAATTGCGAGCAATAAACGATGATTCTCTTTAATCGTGAGTGCGATGAAAACAGTGTGAACAGTTCAAAGCTTGATGATTCACAGTATGTGATCACTGTCTTCTTCTTTAGTTCTGGAATTGGAGATGTCCTTGAATAAGTTTTCGACTGGCCAATCATGACGATCTCTTAATAACCAATCCGGTCCGGACCACCACAAGTTTTGATTTTTTGAGACTCTGAGACGTTGTCTCTCGCGATATGAGAGCAAGATTCTCCTTCGATCGGACATGTGCCCACTGAGTATCGGATGATATTTATTGAATGGTTGCAATCCTATTGGCTACGAACGTCTGTAACTCCCTAGAATTGTGGTTGATTCAAAAGAGTGCTATAGTTGAGTCACTCCAATACTGGACATAATCGAATTAGATTGATCAATGCTCATTGTATACAATGCTCGTTGTATAGTCCTTCCGAATTGAGCCAAAACTGCTTCAAGCCGAGGCAATGTAAGGTTGTTGAGCGGTAGATTTGCGCAGTCTCGATACTATTTGCCCTGATTGACTAATCCTACGGATGTAGATGTATGCACCGTGATGCGTCACAAAATCCATGAAGCGCTGAAATTCGCACATTACATGTCTCGGAACTGAAATTAGACTCATCTAATTGGTTTTATACTGCATCCAAGTTGTATGTAAACGAAGTGGAAGGGATTCATCCTAACTCACTTTCAACTGCCATATTTGTTAGAGTATAATTTTTGCTCGAATGGTCGGACTCATCAATCCTAATGGTATAATAATCATAATAATCATAATAATAATAATAATAATCATAAATTTGAGCAATGGTCGATAATACTAATCGTTTGATTACACGTTGATTATTCTTGATGGCTTGAGTTCTGTACTGAAAACAATCGTCTGTAATATTCCACCAAACTCCTAAAGTTTTTATTTCATCTCCAATTGGTAGTGACTTGACTTCTGAATCTGTGTCTTACTCTATTGGTTCATTGGTATTCCACTTATGAAGCTGAAAGTCTGCTGATTATAGTATTTCCGTTAGCTCATGCTTAAGTCATTACTATAAAGTGCATACATCGTTTCCACCAGATAAAAGGTTGTCAACGTAGAAATCATTGAGTATGATATTGCTAGTGTTAGAATATTGACATTGATATTCAATTGCGAATTGATGTAAACATCGAATTGCTAGAAAGGGCGCACTGGTTATCCCATACATAACCGTATTGAAAATTTCATATCGGCTCATTAGAATTTCGTCTCCACACAATTCGCTGGAGGTCTCGTTGATCCTCTTGAATAAGTACCTGGCGATATTTATTTGATATCAGCCGTAATTAAATCGATGCTGACGAAACCTGAGGAATATAAACAGATCGTTTCGTGCCACTCCGATGTGGGACATGATGCGTCGAAGACGACTCGGAATTTTGTGGTTAAGTTGTCTTCCCTTAACACTGCATGGTGAAGAAAATATAAATATATTATATAGTTTATATAATATATAGTTTATATATAGTTTATATATAGTTTAAATTGATTGTTATTCGTGACCGGTCATATGATCTATTTTTTCATATTCCTGCATAAATTATATCGTTGCCTTAGATCTGGAGATCTGGCGAATTTTTTCATGCTCTTCAAACATTTGATAGCGATATCATGTGAAGTCGTTCTATGCTATCACATAAAGGCTGTCGCACTTCAAAGTGTCCGTCTTTGTTGCGACGATGTGTCCGCATAAACTCGTCTTTGCATTTTTCATTACTTTCAGTTCGTCCTGGACAAATAGCGCTTTCCTGTACCTTCCAGAAACGTTCCAGCTGATCCTCAATGTTGCTACTATTGAACATACAGGCGAAGGCAACCGATATATTCTTTGATCCATCAAAAGACCTGGATAATCCATTCGAATTTGGTTTTTTGTGCCGCTGATTGATTTCTTCCCAACTTGATCTGATCAACGTAAAGCTCTCAGAATATAGTGCTTCCGAGAAGCAGATCGATGTGTTCTGGTATAATATATGGAAGAATGAATCAACCAACGTGATCGTGTTGGTTGTAAATGTCGTTTATTAATTTTTGGAAGGTTATTTTTAGTAATATCGAAAATCCGAGCTTGATCTTGATCATTGAATCTTGATCATATCGTCGCATGATGAGTTTCGGTAAAGGCAGTAGTTCATGTGCTGTCAATGCTAGGAATTTGCATGTAGTTTCTTCGTTGAGGTAAACCTAGACGTTCACAGAGTTCCTTTGTCATGAAATTTGACTAAGAGTTTAAATCCAGAAATGCTCGATATTCTTGGAAATTGCCCTCGTTGTCCTGCATTTCAATGATTGACTAACAATCCACGATCGCATTATCGTGTAGCATACGTCATGCTCGTGGATGGTTGCTCTGTTGAATTGGCTGAGGAGCTTTCGATTTGACTCTTCTCTTTTGATTCCGTATTCTCATCACTGAAAATATGTAGCAATGTATTATATTTTTTATGACATCCGACACGTATTGAAATTGCATGTTTCAATGGTATGGCTATTTTGAAACAATTATAGCATAATTTCAGCCCTTTCATTTCCTTACTCTTAGTTTGAGCAGTTAAGTTGAGAAAGATAGGGCAGTAATATATCTTATATTTCCCTTCCTTGCATATTGAGCATTTGTCCGATATCTCTGCTATTGCAAGGCAGCAACCCTCCTTTATTTGCATTGGCTGATTTATCGCCATTAACCGGTGAAGCTTTTATAGATTTTGATTTATTAATCTGCAATGCTTCTAACATAATACACCTATTCGTTATAAATTCAATAAATTGAGTATGTGTTGCGATTTTCCTTGAAGACATCTTGGTCTCCCATTGTCGCTTTGTTGCATTGTCGAACTTCTCTGTCATCAAATGAACCAGAATGGTACTTCATGTTTCCGTCAGTTCTCCAAGCTTTTTTAACGCACGCTTTTCCGTGTGATCCAATAAGTAACGCAAATTAGAATGTGATTCTTTTTGCAAATTTGGAAATTCAATGCCTGAACGTGATGGTGAACCAAAACGCGCTTATTTTCGAATCGACTCTTAAGCAAATCCCATGCAACATCATAATTATCAGCCGACATCTCCATTGACTCTAATACTTCCGCTACTATACTCTTTAATGCTAACCGCAAGTAATACAGTTTTTTGATATCTGATAATGCTTCGTTTTCGTCAATTAATGCCTTAAATGTATCTCGAAAGTTTTGGCCATTGATCGTAAGCTTCATTGAACGTGGGTAAATTTATCAGAGGTAACTTAATTCTATCTATCGAATTTGCCTGTACCTTGAGATTGTGATTTTCTCGTACAATCCTTGTTTATTCGCGTTCTGCTATGAGCGCTTTCGCGGCTCCGGTTGTCGCGTAATAATCCGATTCAAACGTCTCCCGTTCTCCAACGTTCTCGAATTCTGCATCTACTTCCTCCAATGCGTCTTGAGTTACGTGAAATTCGTCCCATGCACATTGTAACATATTTAATCTCGATTTCTTCGATTTGATGGTCAATCGATTTGTTCGTCAAAAACCCTGACGCGCATCAATTGCCCCTTAATTTTTCTACGTTTATTAACTTGCTCTCCTCCATAATAGCTATGCTTACTACTCATACAATTACGACCAAATGATAAACATACTAATACACTGAACGGCTACAGCGTTATAACTTCATTATAATTACATCTCGACTGCAACTGCCGTGATAGTCTATCGTCTTGGAGAGTTTTTGTTCCAGCTCGACTCAATATTCTCCGTGGTTCCAAGTTCTCTGCAAGCATGCCGCAACTGCCCGATCTCTACCGTCGTAGATGTTCCTTGTGTGTCGCTCAACACTAGCGTATATACTTCTGAATCTTATGGTGATCTCGAAATCTTTTCTATCGACGGATCTGTATGTTTCGAGATATATGTTTATGTCTCGATTTTTTGCCCAAATTGTTTTTTGTCCAGACTCCTCGTGATTCGATGAGAGATCCGGCTCGAAGAACCAATATTAAATGATGAAGATTCTCGAGTTAATTTTGTTTTCTTCGCAATACATTGTCTTTACCTAGATTGTCAACAACATCGGATCGAATGATATAAATATAAACTTACTAGATCCCTTTTCGCTCTATTAACAAAAATGTTTCAGTGCTCCGATTGATAATGATGGTAACTCTTCGGTTGATAAACGAATGCTACTTCTTTCTAATTTATATGTAAGCGCAGACGCGAATAACTTTTGTAAAAAATATAAAGAGTTTTATTTTTTGTTTCAGACTTTATTTTCAAAAATTAATATTTACAAAGATTTACATTAAAAAAGAAATTTTTGGCAAATTTTTTAAAATGGCAACCAAAATATGTCCGACTGTCAAATTTAGTGATGATATTCATTTTCAGAAAGCAAAAATAGAGAATTGATTCATAAAAAATTTTTTGCCGCTGACGTCCTTAATCACAAGATGCACTCCGTTTCTCAATCGAATTACGAATGTAAAATAAGATTTAACTTTGGGTTGATCTCTAAGTCGCTAAAACCGATGACCAAACTACAGTTTTGAACGTAAAATTTCTCGCTCATCTCATTTCTAGAGATAAAAATAAAGATTACGTTAAAAAAATCATAATTTTCCAATTTGACCTTGAAAAGAGGGTCAAGATCAAATTTACATTTACCTGATGATTACTCTACTCAAATGTGATAACTTTAGATCGGGTTATTTTCAATCGTAATGCATTGTTGAGTAGGTTGGCGAATTAATTGAATTTTGCTAAGACTACTGTGCAATCGGCCATCTTGAATACGCCATTTTGAATACAGAAAAAAGCCAGACTTTTAAAAGTAGATGTCACAAACTTTAATTTGAGCTGTCGCAGACTTTATTTTTTTCAAAACTGTTCTAGGGAGGGGAGATCCACTTCACGGAAAATGACTCACATATATATTTATGTGATATTATTTAATAAAATATGCAATATAAAATCAATATAACATCAATAAAAGTGACATTTCGGTCGTGATTTGAATTCGTCTTGAAGATCCCTATAATATTATTAAAAAAATTGTATAGTGCTATTTAAAAAATTTAAGATGACATTGATTTTTTTGTGAAAAAAAAATTTTTCTAAATATTTTTTCTAAATATTTTTTTATTACATGTTGTAATTATATGAAAGATAAATATGAAAGATAAATATTCATCTTACGACTTTTTTTAAAAATTGATTTATGCTTATAAATAGTATTCTTTGCTTATGATACATACATATTATATACATACGGCGTCATTAATACCTAGGCATCTGAATTTGCAAGAGTATCGAGGCATATTCAAGACATGCATTCCTTTCTAAATATTTATGCATTATGACTAACGGTTATTCGAAAATGTAACGTAAACTTAAAGTTGAACTAAATTAAACTATACATAAACTAAATTTAATAATTTATAAATAAAATCGCTTTTAGACACAACTCTAGTAAAAATTTTTCTCAGAATTTTTCAAAATTTCTGTATGATTTTATAACTTTCTCGCATTTTTTATACGAATTGGAACTTTTCAAAAATATTCAAAAAAGCTTTGATCTATACCTTTTCTCAGAATTTTTCATATATAATGTTAATGAAATATTCTAAGATTTCTAAAATTTGTTCTAAGTATAATTTGATAAAATGTTATAAAATCTAAAAAAGTTAAAAATTTTTTTTTTTAATTATGGAATAAGAAATCTCAAAATATTTTCCAAATAGAATCCATATATATGAAAAATTCTAAGAGAAAATGTAAACTTTTCGAATATTTCTAAAAAATGTATTTTAATTCATATAAAAGTTATAAGAAAAATTGTCATCAGAGAATATTTTGCAATTCTTTCTTATAAAAGAACAAAAAAGAACGAAAAATGTAACGTATCTTAATCTTAAAATTGAACTAAATTAAACTAATTGTGAGCTTAATAATTTATTAATATAATTAAATCAATACAATTAAGTACAATTACATCAAACATTAAATAAATGACAATTATATAAACATGTTATAAAGAAGACAAAAATTGCACAATAATCAACTGTAATAGGAATACAGTTTATGGATAAGAAAATATGAAAGAGGAATGGAGAGTTTAAAAGATCACAAGAAAAATAATCATCGCTCAAAAAAAAAAAAACAAAATCAGAACAAGATCAAAAAATTGTCGAAGCGAAAACCATCAATGAACATCTCTTTGAAGCAGCTGCTATATTTTAAACAATATTGCTATTGCAGCCGATTATTCGAGCAATTTCTGTGCTCGTGTGTCCCGCGTTATGTAAACTGATTATTTTATCTCTGTCTTCAGGAATTAAATTTGCATATATTTCTGTTCATTTTTAGGGGTTTGCTCACATTAATAATTTATATAACCTTGTAAATAATATAACAAAATACATACTACAAAATATATACAGACATACATACATGCACATACCGGTAAAAAATTTTTCAGAAATATTCGAAAAGTTTACATCTTCTCTTAGAATTTTTCATACATCTGAATTGTTGTAAATAGTTGTGTCTAAAAACGATTTTATTTATAAATTATTAAATTTAATTTATGTTTAATTTAATTTAGTTCAATTTTAAATTTACGTTACATTTTTCGAATTATTAATCATAATGCATGAATATTTAAAATGCGCATCTTGAATATGCCTCGATATTCTTGCAAATTCAGATGCCTAAGCATTAGGGCCATTCCATACAAACTTGCAGAGCTACATAAAGAAAATTATACAATCACATTTTTATTATAAACACAAATGTAAACTACGATTGAATAATTTTCTTTATGCATATGTTTATGCGGCTATGCAAGTTGTGTGGAATGACCCTTAAGGCTAAGTTGTCAGCATGCGATTCTAAATCAGGCGGCCTAAATCTGGTGAAATGTGACGAATCGATAGTCACACAGCACAAGCCCATGTATATGTGCTCTCGGCGCGCCGAAAGCGAGCACATATACATGGGCTCATACTTGTGTATGTGTTCAGTGTCTCGCCACGATAAATCGCTAAATTTATAGGCGTGCAAAAGAGACGTTTTGATAACAAAATTTGTGTGCTACATGTCATTTCGTTATTATGTACTTAATTGTGAAAAAGTAACATGTCTCGTACTTATGAAAGTCCTATAAATGGGCAGAAACAGTAAGAAGGCTCTTACTAGAAAATTGAGTTTACAATTCCATTCAGTAAGAAATTTCTTTACCTATCTCATGTAGACGGAATGAAAATGGATGGAATGTCGCCTTGGTCGCAAACTAATTTGCTTAATTTAATCGATATTTTATTATTTTAATACGACTAAAACAGTAATTTGCATTATTTATGCAATTTTCTTATCTATACTTTAAATACTCAAAAATACTAAATTATAAGGAGCTCCGCACAATAAAAGGAATAGGGAACAAAGTACAGGGAATAAATATTTCAATTTATCAGAAACTGTGTCTTCCATGATTCCTTTTATGTGTAATACATGATTCCTTTTATTGTGTGGAATCCCTAAGAAATCCGTTCTGTGTACATGGAGGTACCGTTCTATGTACATGGAATCGGACCGACGAAATAGATTTATTACTAGAAATTTTGAGATCAATTATCTTACTTATAATATTACTTTGAATACTCAAAAATATTGAATTATAAGAATAATGAGATATATTTTGTTACTTAAAATTTCCGATCACATGGGACGGGTAGAGAAAATTTTTACGGAACGGAATGGCATGTTCAGCTGAGTTGATTGAATCTAAATATTGAAACGAATATTCAGAAACTTTTTTTGTAAATCTACAACGATGGATGAAATAGTGTTATTACTAATATTAAAATTATATCGAAAGGCAAGAAATGTTGGCGTGCTATTCCGATATTTAAGAGTGCGCGAAAATTTTATTTCGCTTATAACGTTTATTACAACAGCAGAAATATACAAGAAAACAAAAATTCTGAATACAGTCAATATTTACACAAAGAATGAGGCGGCGCATCAAGGCGCAAGTGATTTAGTCTTTGAATGCAAACGACCGATCATGAGAAGTTCTTCAATTACTTTAGAATGACATCGGAATTATTTTAAAAATTGTTGGCATTATAGTTGGACTGTATATATAAAACAAGAATATGTCGTATTGAAACATAAGAATTATTATTAATTTTCTTCTTCGAAATTGTCAAATTCTCAATTATCAACAATTGACATAGTTTACAATCGACATGACATACCGTTGATTCTGTTTTGTCTCTATACCGTTCCGGTTATGATTCCGGTGATTCCGATACAGTAGAGAAACTTCTTACGGAACGAAATTGTTACTGATTTGATTGACTTGCTTTATTTGTTTTGATACAAACGTTAGTAATAGTATTACAAGGTAAAGGTTATCTCTTTTACAAAAAACGCTGTGATAGAAAATAATAACGGTCGCTCCTCTCTGTGAAGAAGCAAACATGGCGATCGGCTAGAGTTTCAGAAACCCTTTGGGGAGAGATGTGTCTTTCATCATGTGCCTCGTGCGTCTTCACTTATGGGTTCAAATTAAGCGTTAACAGGAGTGAACTGATTTCTAGTAAGAAATCCGTCGTTCCGATTTCGTATACATGGGATGGCATCCTAATACGTGAAAGTATACATTTCATTCATTTTAACAGCTGTTCAAATAATGTTCCTGCCCAAAATTAGGTTCACTTTACCTTTTAGGACTATTTACTGATTATTAAGGGAGAAAAGGACAGTTTCTGTCCATTTTTATTTTAAAGCAATCTCGCGTATTTAGATTTATCCAAATTCTGTCTTTATTTACAAATGGCTTGCAGCATAAATTAATGTGTCATTCCTCGCTTCTGATGATTGCAACATGGCCGCTGCGACTACTCAAGAGCCATGACGTTATATGTACATACATATTATGTACTTATTCAACAAAATAATTGACCATTGTGATACATCTTAGTATGGACCTTTTTTTAGAACTCATATTTTATAGTAACAAGATGACCATTATGCAAGACATTCCAGACCAAGTCTGTAGAAAGCAGATTTTTTTAAATGTCTGTTACACCCTATGCCAACAAAATAAATAAAATAACAACAGAATTAGATATACATACATAATACTGTTGACAGACTGCTAGAAAAAACATAATAGAATCTACAAGCATGTGGACAGGATGCTCAATTTCTGCCAATAATTTGCCTTCACATTATGTCGACAAGCGATGTTAACAAAAGTCTAATGCGGACGCAGTTGATGACAGACTGCCGTCATTTTCTGCTCGAACGTACTGATAGTCTGCTAGAAGACTGCAGACATTTTGCTATCTGAGTATCATGCGCTGTTAATGTGTAACTATCTTATCTTCAGAATATTTATTTATATTACGTATTAGGAATAAATTTTAATTTATGTAATTTGTATTAAAAAGGACCGAAATCATTGGTCGAAACATTTACTTTAGTTCAGAATGAATAATAAAAGTTGTACCGTTAATTGTATTGGCTCTCTGTTGACAATTTTTTTCTCCTTTTATATTAAATTCTTTTTTAGCATATAAATTGATGTAAAAATCAGGATTTGACAAGATGAGCCCAATCCAATAAAAAAAAACTTGAAAAACCCAAGATGAAATGGTGCTCAAAATTGCATCAATGTCACAAAGCGCAATTGCTGATGGAATCAAAATAATAAAAGTTTTTGATGTATAAGGATCGAAAATCAAGGTTTTTTTATTAGAGATTAGTAGAAATTTTTAAAAATTTCGATTCTTTCAAAACTAAAAAATTTCAAATTGACAAGTTTTTGTTTTATAAATCACAGAGTAAACAAACAAAAACTGAAATTTTGTTTTGAAATTTTTATATGAAATTATTAAAAACTATGTGTCTGATTTTTCCTTTAATTATTTGTTAAATTATAATATTATAATGTACAAAATTTGATTTCTCAAAAATATTATTTTCTTCACAAAAAATTCACAAAAAATTTATTAACAAATATTTTAAACATAATAAATATTTTAAGATCTCATAATAAAGTTTTTTCTCAATTTTTAGAAAATTGAAAAATTTAATTTATTTTTAGTTTTAATTTTCATCCTTCAAATATCAAATAGTAAATGTATTAATGTATTAAGTGTATTATTTATTATGTATTTTTTTTAACAAATTTGTAAAAAAATCTATACATAATGAACATTTTAGGATCTAACATGTGATGAAATCATTTTTTATAAAAAAAATCAATAAAAATAAATTGAAGAATGATTGATTTAAACCCGACTGATCTGATTGATTTGGTTTATGAATTTTTCTTATTACAGATATATGTAGTACAGATATATGTATTCATTAATTAATAAATTAAATAAAAAAAATCAAATAAATTAAATTGAAATTAATTCACAATATAATTATATAAAAGGGGAAGTCAATAAGTTCTTAGAAAATCTGTCAGACGGCACTCGCAGTGTCATGTCACATTACTTTTTGACAAGTAGTATCTCTCAGCTGATTACTGTCAAAGCTGATTACTATTATTTTGAGCGGAATTCATCACGTAGTTTCATTTCTGTAGATTAAGCGAACAATCTTTGTATTTTTTGCAAAATGGAAAAAATAAGTTTCGTGCAATAATCAAACATCTACATATGAAAGGTTTAACGCTGAAAGAAATCAAGGCAAGTTGAATAATGTTCACATCTGCACTTCGTTTTGCGATTGTATGCAATTGGGTGAATGAATTTAAACGTGGTCGTACATCCACATGTGATGCATCTCTTTCGGAACATCCAATTGAGGCTGCTATGCCAGATACCATCGATAAAGTCCACGATATTGTTTTGACCGAAAGTGCGACGAGTGAAAGTGCGCGAGCTTGTTGAGGCCACAGGCATATCACATGGCACAGTGATTTCAATTTTGCACAAACAATTGGGTATGAAAAAGGCAAGATGGATGCCGTGTTTGTTCACTGGATCATAAGCGCGACCGTGTGACGCTTTCAAAGTTTCGAGATATTTCAACGTAATCCAGATGAATTTCTGCGTCGATTCATTACTGTGGACGAAACAGATCCATTATTTCATACCCGAGACGAAGGAACAGTCAAACAATGGACTTCACCGGGTGAACCAGCTCCCAAAAAGGCGAAGACTGTAAAGTCGGCCAGAAAGGTGATGGCCATGGTTTTTTGGAATGCACGCGGTATAATTCATATTTTCTGTCGAAGCAAATGATCAATGACGATTACTACGCAACCTTATTGGACCGTTTCAACATTTTAAAGAAAAAACGTCCCCATTTCCATCAAGACAATGCACAGGTTCACGTGCCCAGCACCAAATTCAACGAATTCCGCTACGAATTGCTTCCCCATCCAGTATATTCGTCAGATTTAGCCCCCGATTATTTGCTGTTTCCAAACCTGAAGAAATGGTTCGGAGGAAAGAGATTCACCACCAGAGAGCAGTTCATCGCCGAAACAGAGGCTTATTTTGAAGAGTTGGACAAATCATATTATTCGGACAGCTTGAAAAAGTTGGAGAATTGGATCAAGTGAATCGAGCTGAAAGGAGACTATGTTGAGAAACAAAAATCGATCAAAAAAAATGTGTTTTATTATGTTTTTTAAAAACTTATTGACTTGCCCTCGTATTATATTAGCGAATCTTGCTTATCATTAATAGATTGAAAAGAAAAAAGCGCAAAAAACCCAGATTTTTTTTTAATTCCCTCAGAGTCGATTTTTTTTTAAACCCTGGTAGAAATGCTTTCAGAATATTGTAGAGTAGCTTAAAATATGAGTCTCTCAACACTGAACCACTTTTAATTAAAAAAAATCTTGGACAAAATGCATTTTGAAAATCTGCTCCTCATATGATGTTACGATTTTTTATCACGAAAAATTATGTAACATTCAACATAATAAAAAGAGGTTACTTTTTACACTTTTACTTTTTGCCTTTCACTTTTTATTGTATCATTTTTTTGGTAAGATAATTTTCATGAAATAGATCACTTCCTGATCATAACCATAACCATAAATATGACATAACCATAAATATGAACTGTTTATTGAGAACATACAGTACAGTACAAGTTATTGCATATTACATTCGCACAATAAAGTAAATATCATTCTCAGCAGTATGGTCAGATTGTTGACATATTTCTATCTATATCTATTTTTCTCTAATTTTATATTTTAAATATTTATTTGTTTTCAATTGATTCCTCGGGTGGGCCAAAGTTAAAGAAGATATTACCTGATATTTTTACCTGAAAATGAAATGCAGGATTTTATATATATATACACACACACACACACATACACACACACGCGCGCGCGCGCGCGGGCGCGCACGCACGCACGCACGCACGCAAATGATATAAATCATCTAATTTGTAATTTTTTACAGAGTGTTTTATTTTAAGTGATATGGTCGACTATCTTGCGAATCAATGATTTTATTGAAAAATTTTTCGAACGAAAGTTGCTTAAAGGGAGATACATGGAAATGTGGACTTGATCTTGAGTGACCTTGTCAAAATCATTAATGTTTTTTTAAATGGAAACCCCTATTTTTTATTACATATTTTTGTAGCTTATCTCGAGAGCTTTCCGAAACACTATAATAAAGTTATGTTTTATTGATTATTTTCCGAATTATGGAGCTTGAAAGTTACAGTATAGCCGGCGATATCTATATAAGCGCGTGTGAACAGGATTCTTACGCGCGCAGGATTTTCTCCGCGAGCTATTCACACTGCTTAACATATGCTCGCGCGGAATTGAGTGCAATCTTTCCCAATTGAACGATTCAACTTTCCTCTTTTTTTCGTATAGCTTTTTCTTTCAATTTTTTTACATTAGTGGACTTTTTCAAAATAATCGCTTATAATTCAAATGAAATCGTTGATATTATTCTTGTGCTTGGTGAAGCTGGATAAAATTATATTGTAAAGCAGAAAGATTGTATCGTAATAGATATCCGTTTAGACATCCAAATGCAATGTAAATAAGAATTTTATTACGAGATACCGAATTAATCTTGTCTTAATCGGACGAATTCAGTGATCGATCTTGCCTTATAACTTAGCAAGTACTTAACGAAAAGTAACTTTATTATAGTGTTTTGGAAAGCTCTCGAGATAAGTTACAAGAATATATAATAAAAAAATAGGGATTTCTATTTAAAAAAAACATTAATGATCTAAACCTGATTTTTTGACAAGGTCAAGTCCACATTTCCATCATGTGTTTCCCTTCAAGCTATGCAACTTTCGTTCAAAAAATTTTTCAATAAAATCATCAATTCGCGAGATATCGATCATCATATCATTTAAATCATATCATTTAAAATAAAACACCCTGTATACAACAAAATATAAAATTTAATATATATATAAAACACAAAAATTACATTATAATATTGGGTCAGGAAAAAAATTTCTTCGTATTTAAAAAAAATTATTTGCAAAAATTTTTCATTTGTTGCGAAATTATTATTACAATTATATCATTCGTTAGAGCAAAGTTTCAGCTTTAAGAATCTGTTTTTTAAATTGATGATTTTTATCGGAGTTATGAGCAATAAAAGTCAGAATGTTCCTTTACTTAACTCGCGAATAACTCAAGAACAAAAAATCGTAGGAACATTTTTAAAAAATAATTTTGTAGGGAAAGCTTCATGATAGGTAGTCGAAAATTTTTTTTGAGCACGTGAGAGATCCCCAAAGGGAAAAGAAAATTTTTCAGTTATAGTTTTTTAAATATAAAAATTATCAAATTCACAGAAACTCAAAAAATATAGTAACTTTTCGAGATTTGAAGCTTTAAAACCCTTTTTTAAATTTAAATTTCGTTCATTTTTGATAAAGATATCGTACATTACAACTTTACAATTTTGAATATTCTAATTATTTAGAATATTCCTCCCCCTCCTCCTAATCTCATCTTAATAAAAATACATTTATTCGACGTGTTTTCACTAAAAATCTGGCAAAAAAACGCGGTCGGCCTCGTGAATAGAGTTATTAAGCTTCAATCAAAGTTGGAGACTTTAGAGATTAAGATATCCATCATCCCGATTCGATACAGCTCTATACATGTACGTTCTGCGTTAATTACATAAATTTACTGCTTTAAAAACATATTTACTACATTAAAAATACAAATTCACTGCTTTAAAAGCACAAATTAACTACTTTAAAAACACAAATTCTTTGCTTCACAAACGCAAATTCACTGCTAATGCAAAGAATTTATGTGCTTAAAGCAGTGAATTTTTGTTTGTAAAGTAATGAATTTGTGTTTTTAAAGTAGTGAATTTGTGTTTTTACAATTAATTTGTATAATTAATGCAGAACGTATACATAGCGCTATATTGAGTCAGGTGACAGATATCTTAACCTCTAAAATTTTCAACTTTAACACTTAATAATTCGATTCACAAGGCCGATCGCCGCGTTTTTTTACCAGATTTTTTCGATTTAAGTGAATAAGTGTATTTTTATTAAAATTTGAGGTGGGAAAGGGGGGGTTATTCTAAATATTACCTTAAAAAATATGAAATTTTTCCCTGATCCAATATATCAAGAAATATGCATTAGAATAAGATTTTATAATCTGATACATTATCTGAAGTAACATAAATTTAATACATACATAAGCTATGGTACCAATTAGTATACCAATACCAACAATTAATTGAGTATTGTAAACTTTCTGTCTTGCGTCATAATATTCTTTCCATGATCCACATGGTCCAGGTATGTCATTTATTGTTGGCAATTTAAATACATCATCCATAGCTTTTGAACCGGAGGAATGACTGCCTTTAATGAAAAATATATTCAGATGAAAATATTATTTTTTTAATTCTTAATTATATGCAATTTATAGATTATTTCTGATTTATATATTTTTGCAAAAATAATTCCAATTTCAATATATTTTCAATTTTTCAATTTCAATATTAGACCTGTTCGTGTTGCTTGAAATTCTCCAAAATTTTTGAACTTAAAATAGAGATAAATATATTTGGGCATTGAAAAGAGAGAAAGCAAAGATTCTGAATACAAAAAGTGCAAGCAATGCAAACAAATCTGATGACAATTCTAATTAAAATAAAATATTTCTTGTATCAATTTGAAATAGTCCTTGCTTTAGACAAAATGCTACTGTTAAATATTCGAGTGATATTATATTAAGTCAAATTTATAGAAAATCAGAAACCATAAAATCTAATGTTAAGGCAAAGAATATATTTTATGATAAATTACATGACTGTACTTTTACAAGAGCATTTTCTTATAATTCACAATTGATTATTTTCATAAATTCACAAGTCTATTTTCATAAATTCAAAGTAATTGGCAGAAAACATTAAAGAATTTATCATTACGAGCACAAAGGATTTTTATATTTATTATTATTATCGCTATGGATTTACTCGGAATAACATTTAGCGGCATTCATACGTAATAGCAAACATTACATAAGATATAGAGTTGATTGTATCACGGATTAGCACGAATGGCTTTAAAATAATGAAAATCTCACCACTTCTGATAAAGTTACGAGTGATCGGTCGCAATATATGATTAAGCATTTCGACGTAATTAACTTGTCCTCGATGCACAAGAAATCTACGAAATGTGACACAAAGCAGACGAAATATTGTTGACAATTTGACCAAGAGATATATTGAATCGACAATGGTCGACAAAAGAAGTGTTGCCACAATATAAGCCTAATTTACATCGAGGGTTCGATCCGAGTCAGAATGTAAGGGGATTGCATAATAAAAGGAACAAGGAACAAGGAACAAAGAACAGAAAATAATGACCGTATTCATATAAATTTATTTTTGGATACTCTACAAATTATTTCATTGGTTGCTGAGAATTTATCTAAAGATAAATTTAAGGAAGCCTTAAGTACAAGATCTGACTATGAATATAGGCATAGAACGCACTTACACAATGTTAGCGCGATACATGCTATAATTTACGTTACGCATATTATAGAATTTTAGAGATAAAAGCGCGTTCTGAATTGGGTCTAAGAATTTCAACCTATCAGAAACTATGTATTTCACAATATGTGATTTCTGATTGGTTGAAATTCTTATTCTTTGTTCCTTTTATTGTGCGGACCTCCTAAGGGCTATTCCACACAAATTTCATATATAATCATATTTTACGTTTGTCTTTAGACAGAAATGTGATTGGATAATTTTCTTTATGCATATGTTTATGCGGCTATGCAAGTTTGTATGGAATGGCCCTAAGAATTAATTGCAGTCGAGAATTCGACTATTAAGTATGGGAAGCACAGATTCGGCTCCCCGCTTAACAGAAGAATGCTCGACTGCAGTTGATTCTTGCATTTTGATCCGGATCGAACTTTCGGAGTAAACTAGGTCAGTGACAAAGATAAAATGATATATCGACTTGTGTCATCAAACGGAAAGCATATAAAGCCGAGTTCACATCTTGATGGAAAAGCGGAAGCAGAAAAGCAGAACTCACGAAAAGAAGCAGATAAGCGAAATGTATTGCTTATTACTATTTCGAGTTCCAATTGGCTTCCGCTTTCCGCTTTTCCATCAAGATGTGAACTCGATCTAAAGTTTGTTTGCGTTGTATGCTCTAATGGCTCCTGCACATAGAGCTAGGGTACGTTCCGTTTCTTGCATGAAGCGCATGAGTATTTAGTGCATGACATGGAGTGCAGGGTAGGGAAACCGTTTCTCCAATGTAGTTTTAGTAACGGAACAATGAATTCATGCAGTGAACATGGACGATTTAAAATTGACTGAATTATAAATGCATTCAATAATTATTGTTACATCTTCTTTTTTGACAAAAGAAGATTTATATTTTTCGAGTAGCACTTACAATCTCATTCTGCAAGAAAAGAAAAATAAAGTGTTTTATCAAAGTGTTCAAAAAAGATGTTTAATATCTATTTCTAAAATATTAGAAATTTAACAAAAATTTTACAGATTATTTTTACATATATTCAGACACTTATAACAAAATCCAAAATCGATGTTCACTGTGAAGCAACTTGAAGTTATAAGAGTGTAAAATATAAAGATTTTAAGGTTAAATTTGAGATACTGTCAAAAATTTTTCATTTTTTTCAAAAATAATTAGCAATAGAAATTCAAAAGTACATTTCCTGCATTTTAGTTATGAGTAAATGATAAGATTCTATCTACAATCTTTATTATTCAAATATATGAAAACAGTACCTATTCGTCAAAATCAAATTTCAGAAACTTTTTGCTATAATTATACATATAAAACATCCTTAAAGTCCGTTATTTTTATTTTCCTTTGTCTATCTTGTAAAGCTAACTAAGGTAACTAAGATAATGACTAATGTAAACTTAACCTCTATCATAATCTACTATTTTATATTCAGGAATTTAAAATATGAAAAATAGATATGAAAAATAGTGGTAATATATCAATATATTAATTTTTCAGTATTATATAAATCAGGGACTAAAACCCGATATTCTATAGCGATATACGCAAAACCGAGATCCAAACCAGTATTGGATCCAAATACGTTAAATACCGATATTCAACCGAAATTTTCATAATATCAGTATACGCATAATTTTTCGTTAATAGTATTATACTGTATATATATTTTATAATATATGTATATATGAAACGTTAAATTAAAAAAAATTTTGGGTATTCTGAGCACCGTACTTACGTATCTTTAACTCTTACGTGATTTTGAGTACACTCGCCTCAGCCGAGCCACTCATGATTTCAATTTCGCGCTAAAATATGTTGAATACATAAGCTACATGAACTGCCTCAACTCGAGAGGTGAGCACTTCATGCAATCTCATGCACCGGAAGAGGAGTCATGCAATTGGCAGTAGATTGAATCATGCATACAGTGAGTGTGCATGAAAAGAAACGGAACGAACTTCTATGTTTCTATGCGCATCATGCAGGAACGCACCCCTAGAAATAAGTATTCGTGTTCATTTTTATCTTTTCTTACTCCTTGCTCGGTCCCCATTTCATCGCTGAACTGTGACGGATTATGGTCATTACAGATTATTGTTTGATTATTATTATTTGTATTTGCTGTTTGAAATTTTATAGTTCCTTTTATTTCATTTTTGCTCTCAAAATCAGTTGAATATCTACCGTAATATTAGTGCAGGATCTGAAGAGTGTCTGGCGTTCAAGTTATTTCTAGATAAGGTGCAAAATATTTAAGTCAATTTGAAGAAAAGGATTGAAATTTCTCATCTGCGAGGAAGTGTAGTGATGTTTATTCACAAGTCATGTATTTATTTTACAGCAATATAGCAAGTTGTTGACAAAAAGATTTACCGCGCGACGGAAGTTATCGTAAATTAATAATTCTATGTTTTTAAGTCGGCCTCACCATACAAAACTTCTAGAAATGATGTAATATTACTTCCGTCGCGCGGCAAAAGTTGGATTGAGCGCGGTGGAAATGATATATCTATTACCTTCGAGCAAGCAAGACGTTGATTGACTATCGCGCCAACTTCCGCGATAAACGTTACCGCATTCTGTGTGCAGGAGCCATGATGGCTATGGTCAAAGTCTCGCTACAAATGCTTTGAAACATTTGATGGACTAATGAGAGACGAAAGAATTTTACAAACTGGTCAATTAAAAAACGTTTCAAAGTGTTTGCAAAATCGCGTTGACCATATGCTCGCATGCTCCAATATGCTCCTGTCATAGCTCTTTCTCACTCCAATGTCCTTAGAGTGAATAGGAACTATGGCGACGGGAACAAATCTCTTGGGTGCAGTCGAGTTGCCGCTATGAATGCTTCAAATCATTTTTTTGATTAGTCAATTAGTAAAATATTACGATTAGTCAATTAGTCAATTAGTAATTCTTTCTTCCGATTCTTTCTTTCGGTTTTATCAAATGCTTCGAAGTATTTGTAGTGACAATTCGACCAAACCCCTTATACAGTATACAGTAGTGCAACTCTATCTCGGGATGTTTGATGTTAGTGAAATCAAAATTAGCGCGCATGCGCAAGTTGAGATATATGGTAACGCCATCTAGACTTCTCTCTCATTTACTCTCTTAGGCTGTCGCATACACCTTCCGTAACAGTAATCATAAGACCGTAAGAATAAGCTAATTACAGTCGAGAATTCTTTTGAATTCTGATTGACTGATTCTTGCATTATGTCTTATGTTACTGTCTCACGAAAGGTGTGTGCGATAGCCTACTCTTTTATCCTGTCCGAATCGTAGACTATGTCTATAGTCCAAATAATATCTTTCTAAAGCGAATTACAATGAGATTTGAAAACATTAAAAATTAAGTCGTAAGAAATTAACAAATCATAGTGAATTGTTGTCCTGATGATTCTTACGTCTTAAAATTTCATAAATAAAATCGCTTAATCTATTGAAACATTAAAGAAATCTAATTATAAAAAAGTATAAAATTAAATTATATATATGTAATTTATATATGTATATACATTTATGTGTGTGTGTGTGTGTGTGTGTCATGAATGTATTTGCCTATAAAGGGGGAATACAAATTTATAATTACAGAAAATGATGAACTTTATTATATTATGATAGAAAGTTTATCATGTATCTATGCATTTTTTTATTTTTTAAGTTTCTTTTACTAGATCATATTGTAAC
>NW_017259508.1:93284-100604 GCF_001594045.1 Atta colombica | reverse complement strand
TTATAATTATATATATGTATATACACGGAATATAAACAGCTTATGCAAAACAGATAAATATCTATAAGTAATCTAAAGTAAACTAAAATTGATAGTTATAAAAATATAATTATAAAATTATCTTATTTTAGATAATGTCTTTCCTTTTGTGGGTATAGCATCTGAATGAAGAAGAATTCTTCTTTTACTAATTTTATCATTTCTCTTCAAAATACAGAGAGCATAATTGACAATTTCTAGAGAAATATTCAGGACTTTTTTCTTCTAAATCTAGTCTCCCATTTCCTCGTATCCGCAACCATCTGTTAAAATAATTTATTAATGTAAAGAAATATTAAATACACATTATACAAATAATATTGAAAAATTGAAAATATTTATATATGATATATCTATTATATTTTTTAGGAAATTTACATGTCTTCCTTCTAATTCTAAAGATTTCTAGGACATCCATTATTAAACAATTATTTAATATTTTTTCCACTCATTTTCTTGATATGCAATCTATTTTTTTTTTATATCTGAAACAGAGCTAAGATCAAAGTGTTTTCTGCAAGAGAATTGAAAATCTGTACGATATATACTACATGAGCTGAAAAATCCCGGGATTTTTAATGAAAATAAACGTTTTTTGGGCAAAGTTATATTTATTCCTCAACATAGTTGCTTTCGAGGGCGATACACTTGGTATAACGATTTTCCAACATTTCGATACCCTTTCTATAGTACGAAACATCCAAGCCTTCGAAATACGCCTGGGTTTCCATGACTTCCTCCATTCGATGTGAATCTCTTTCCTTGGAGCCACCGCTTGAGGTTTGGGAACAGATAATAGTCGCTGAGGGCCAAGTCTGGAGAATACGGTGGATGAGCAACCAATTCGAATCGGTCCAATTTGGCCATCGCTTTTAAGGACGTGTGTGACGGTGCGTTATCGTGAACAGAACGTACAGAACGAAGGTGAAAGTAGCATCACTTAAATGACTGTAACTTGTAAACGAATGAACGAAATGAAACTTCATACATGAACTAGTGACTCTCGAAATGAATCATGTTCATTTTCTAGTGGCGCCACCTATTGAAAAATCCCTTTTCAGCCCATGTATGTACAGATCTACAATTCTCTTAAGGATAATTGTCACTTTCTTTATTCCTTTCACTTGATTTCACTTCACTGCACTTCACAATAATCCACTTCACTTTACTTCACTATCAATATCTAAAACAATTTGTAAGACATCATTGACATAAAAGCATATGAACTTAATACTGTCGTTATCGCCAAATGCTACACAAACTTCAACGGTTAAGAGAAAGACCAAAAACACAAGAATAAGTGAGAGAAAGTTCAGATGGCGTTACCGTACGTAATGTCAGCTTGCGCATGTGCGCTACGATTTTGGCTTCACATAATGAATAGAGTTGCGCTACTATACTATATTGTGTCTCTTATTACTTCATGAGCCAGACTCTGATTAGATCAATCAGATGATCTCTATCTAGCTTTGCTTTTTGATGATGAATTGTTGCACAAAAGTGTGCAAACTATTTTTACGGTAATTACACGATTTAGCACCAACTATCTCAAAATCAATAAAATTAGGCTTATTCGACGCGTTTTTTTGCATGAAGTGAATTTGGTAAAAAAAAGTGTCACTCTGTCCCACGAACAGAGATATTAAGCGTTAAAGTTGATAACTGTTGAGGTTAGGAAATCTGTTACAGAGACAAAATGAGGCCGATAATTCTTCAAAAGAGCTATCTCCGATTTCGATGAAATTAGGATCATTCAAAGAATCTAGCAGAAAGAAGTTCGAGACTGCTCTGCGAAGAGTTACGTAGTAACACTTCAGTTAACTTTAAAGCTCAATATCTCGCTTCGCAGGGCAGAGCGACACTTTTTTCAGCCAGATTTTTTCATTTCATGCAAACACAGTAAATAAGTCTAATTTTGATTTTATTAATTTTATTGATTTTATTGATTTTGAGTAATTGATAATTGTATAATTACTATTTTTACTTATAGCATTTTCGACCCGAGTGGATTTGCTCTTATTTGGATTGGATAATGTTCTATTATTGTTGACGTTACATATTTTATCAATAGGAGAGCATATAACGTCATTAATCCAATCTAGATTGGTGGCAAATTCACTCGGGTCAAATGCGCTATTAGAAAGAAGTACATATATATATATTAAGTAAAAAAAAATTGGATTACGTATATTTCATCGCGTATTTACTTATGTTCGCCAGGAATTGTAAAACTTGTAGTTTTAGTAATTGTCGCTCGTCGATTAAATAGTTTAATTTGACATTTGAGAATAGGTTCAACTAAAAGTTCACATAAAAGATTCGTTTATTCGTTTATTTGCGAACTACCCATTTACAAAAAAAATTGCTTTTTGTTATAATGTTAAAATTATTTTTATTTGTTATTGGGTATATTCAGAACAACAACCGTTTACTTGAGCACTCAGTGAGCAGTTGTCATTGTCTAAATGCATTATGTTTATGAAATAACTAAGTTCTTGCATTTTAGCATACAACCAGCAAAACGTTACATCAACACAATGATACATCCACTAATTGCAGTATGCCAAATGCGATCAATAGCTGACAAAGTGAAAAATCTACAGGTTGTGAGCGAATTAGCAGCTGAGGCCAAACGCAGATCAGCCACAGTATGTACTTTAATAAATAATGTTTGATATCCTAAATTGCATGACATTAACTTTATTCTTCTAATTTATTATATTTTGCAGATAGCATTTTTTCCTGAAGCTTGCGATTTTTTGGCAAATAATAAAAAGGATATTGTCACCATGGCTGAACCTTTAACTGGAGTGATAGTGACGTCTTATAAAGAGATCGCTATTAAGAATAATATCTGGTTATCCTTAGGTGGAATTCACGAAGCTGTAAATACTTTAATTTCCATTACATTAATTTATTTAATTACAAAAGATAAAATAATTATAATTCTTCAATGATATATAAAGACATTCATTATTTCAGTCAGACAATATGGAAAAGATTTACAATACGCATATATTGATAAATAATGAAGGAGAACTGGTTGCTGTATATAGAAAATTACACTTGTTTGATATGGATAATAAGGATACTGGAGTACGTCTGATGGAATCGGACTATGTGCTTAAAGGAATTGAAATTGTGCCACCTGTGCTTACACCGGTCGGCAAGCTCGCGCTTAGCATTGTATCCTTAATTAAAATTAATAATCATGTCATTCCATCTTTAAAAATGATCTTCATATATGGTATTAAAAAATTAATTTTTTAAAAACAATTTTATCATTATTTATATTCCTACTAAATAATAATAACTTTTTGTTTGAAACACTTTTTGTAAAATTAAAAACAAAAAAAATATTAAAAGATGGTTGATTAAATTGGGACACTCTGGGGATTAATTGTGCATCTTAAAATGGGGTAAAAATTAAAAAAGTAATTAAATTGGTGTTGATCAATGAAATTATAAATATTCTAGTGAATTTGCTCACTTTTGTAATTTTCATTTCATTTCGAGATACACAATCGAATCCCTGCATATATAATGCATATATATAAATTATATATATATATATAGAGCAAAACACAACTTAACAATGATACAGTGTTATGACATACGGTTTCCCGAGTTATCGATAATATTGCGGAATATGGGAGCGCAGATTCTTACATATCCATCAGCATTCACATATGAAACTGGCGCTGCACACTGGGAGGTGATGCTGCGAGCACGAGCAATAGAAAATCAGTGTTATGTCATAGCTGCAGCGCAAACTGGCACGCACAACAAAAAAAGAATGAGCTGGGGTCATGCCATGGTAAATAATTATGTATATAGAATACAAATAAATACAGCATCAGGAGGCATAGAATAAGAATCAATGCTAGTACCGATTTGCGCAAAAAAATAATAATAATAAAGATACATAATAATAATAAATTTAATTAATTCTGGATGTTTCGGCTCTATTTTGAGCCATCTTCAATAGATAAATATATAAAGAATTACCGCAATGGAACAAATATCACTGATTAATAAATTGTAAAATTGTAAAATTGTAAAATATTTCATGCTTTTTCATATGCAAACTGCATGGACCATGCAGTGAGACGCGACCATTCTCAACATTAACCAATGTTACAGTTTCACGGTTGAATCGTGATGGATTCCCAATCTCAAAACTAAATCAAAAGAAAGTATTTTTCTTGTGTTAGAAATCCGATGGAAATTGTGATCTTAAAAAGTTGCTCATGTCTGTGCGCACGAAATGCAAGAGATCCGGTTCGACTCCCGGCCGATATATTTTTCGAAATAAGAATTAATTATTTACAGATTTTAATATGTCACATTCAACATTATTAAAATCATTTCGAAGCGAAAAAGCATCAAAAATTTGTTAAATTGGTAGTCAATTTAATTCATGATATTATTGCGATAGTTTAATAGAGTTAGTGTTTCAAGACCGAAAAATCATTTCGACGCGCGTTTCTAAGGAATTTATATATTACATACGTAATATATAAATTCATACGAATCATACAAGCATTAAGCTTTAGCTAGACCGTTTAAAAGCTTTGATTTCTATTATATATAGTTTGTGTTATCACATATACAGTTCTATAATATTGTTTAATAAATTGATTCAATTTATTTATACTATAATAACTTACTTTTTGACACTGTTTATAAAATTGTTGAATTTTTTTTATATTCCATCAATGAACGGAATCATTTAATTGTGTGTATAGTATAGTTATTTGTTTCGAAGATTAAAAAATTTCTCACTATAATTAAAAGCGTAATCCGTCATTTTCAGATTGTAGATCCTTGGGGTACTATTATAGCACAATGTGCGGATAAAATGGGTATAGCTATGGCAGAAATTGATCTTGCACTATTGGAAAAAATTAGGAAAAATATGCCGTGCGAACAACACCGCCGTAATGATTTATACTCAAGAATGGAATGTCAATAGTCTACTTAATACGGTTAAAAATTAATTAGTAAGTAATTATCATAATTATTGTAATTAAAATTCTTGTTCACTTAGTACTACTATTTCAAAGGTGATTCACATGCATGTTAGACTTGTTCGTATTACTTTGTGCATTTAGCATTTTTGTTTTCTCTCTTTTGTAAAAATATTTGGGATTTCAAGTAATGCGAACAGATTTATTGTTGCAATTGCCCACTATCAATCACAGCGACTTTTCCGTAGAGAGTTTTTTTTTTCTAGCACTGTGATTGGTTTGTGCGCAATTGGCTCGTGTGTAATTGATATATATCCTATTTCAGATTATGATATCAGAAGTGAGAAAATACACAATAAAATCTTAGTTGAAGTAATATTTTTTACAATAAGTTTTTTTATAAGTTTAAGATATGTATTATATCAGTAGCATCAAATTGATGAGCAAAAGGCCTAGCCAAATAAGCATATAAAAAATTTTAAACTCTTAAACTCTTAAATCAATTTTGAGTATGTTATTTTTGTTGAGTATGTCACATTGTTAAGCTCGATAAATGATTATTTTAAATCAAATTTCAATCTGCTAAACTTATCTATGCAGTAATAATAGCGAAAAACATGAATTTTAAGTTTTTATTATTTTTATTTTTCTTTCCTTTTCCTTTTCGTGTAAATTAAAAAATCTGAAAAATTTGACACACTCTTTAATATTGCTAATATATGGTTTATCAATCATAATATATGGTATATATTATATCTAAAAAAAATTTGTTTAGATTTTTGACGAAAAATTTGAATAAAAAAAAAATAACAAAATTTTTAATGAATGTTTTTTATTGAAAATATTTAAATACTATCTTAAAAAAATTATTGTAAATTAATCATTCCATGATGAATGAAATATGTCATATTCAGATTTTTTAAAAGTATGAAGCACTTTTCCTGCCTCCTTCTCTTCTCCCTCTCTTTTTCTTTTTTCCTTCCTCCTTCTTTCCCTAGAGAGGAAGGGAGGGGGGAGGAAGAGATGGTAATTTACATTCTTTTTAAAGTATGATCTAATCATTTAAATATGAGAATTTACATATTTTTAAGTCTATGTAAAAAAACTTAATCACTGTAAGAAATACCAAACATATTAACTAAGCCACACAAAAATGATTTAACGCAAACAACGTTACTGTAACAATTAAATAGAAAAAAAATTAAATATATATATTTTCCTTATACTATAATTTCATTAAAAAAATCATTTACTTCTAAATACACATATTGTATAAAATATTTTAAAATAATGTATGCATATGTATATAATAATGTATAATTATGGTATGTAATGTACGCATATGTATATAATAATGTATAATTATGATAATGTACCTATGTATAAATATAATAATATTATATTAAATATACTTCTGGTGGGAAAATATAAATAAAAAATATAAAATTAATTTTTAATTTTTGAAACAATGCTGCACATCTTTAAAAAAATCTGAATACAACATATTTCATTCATCATGAAAAAATGATTAATTTATCAATTTTATTTAATTTTATTAATTTTTTAAAAATAGTATCAAATATTTTCAATAAAAAATATTCATTCAAAATATTTTTATTTTTTTAAATTTAATTTAATTTAATTTTTCGTTAAAAATCTAAAAAAATTTTTTAAAACTCCTAAATAGTTACCATATTCATAGTGAATCGTGACGTCAGAAACGAGAAATGACACGTTAATTTTTATTACATTTATAAATAAAGATAATTTGAATAAAACAAAATGAGAATGATGAGTAAATAATTGTAAAAAGTGATAAAAGGCATTAAGTGCTTTTATTCAATGTATAATACATGCCTAGCTTATTTTCACACTTATCTTTTATCATTTTTTACGATTATTTATTGACTCGGGAGGGATAAACATAGTTTTCATCCATTTTTACAAATGTTTTAAAGCAATCTCATTATTTTGTTTTATCTAAATTATCTTTATTTATAAATGGCATGTAATAAAAATTAATCATGTTTCGCTTTTGATGTCGTGATTCAATATGTTATGATTATGATGACTACTTAGGAGCCTTAATCATGTTAAAAAGTGTGTCAAATTTTTTCATATTTTTTAATTCATTCATAGGAAATAAAAATAAAAATAAAATTGATATTGACCATCACTACATGAGTTTAGCAGATAAAAATAAAAATAAAATTGATATTCACCATCACTACATGAGTTTAGCAGATTGAAATTTGATGTAAAATAATCTTTTATCGAGCTTAACAATGTGATGTACTCAAAATTGGATTTG
>NW_017259508.1:90480-93184 GCF_001594045.1 Atta colombica | reverse complement strand
TGATTTTGGCGGTTTCAGAGAGGTTAAACATCTGTTAATAATTCAGTTTATATCGCTTTGAGTTTCATACAAAAACTTTGATTTTTACTGTGTTTGAAATGTCGAATTTTGTGTTAATCAAGCAGCATTTGCGGGTGGTTTTGATTTTCTGCTTTAATTGGAAGAAAAGTGGGCTGAAGCCCATCGAATGCTTGTCGAAATTTATGGCACTGCTCCAACTGATAAATCATGTAGGGAATGGTTTCGATGTTTCAAGGATGGAGATTTCAGCGTTGAAGACAAGCCTCACTTTGGACAGCCAAAAAAATTCGAAGACAAAGAATTAGAGGCATTACTCGAAGAAGATCAGAGTCAAACGCAAGAGGAGCTTGCAGAATTATTGAGAGTAACTCAACAAGCCGTTTCTGTACGATTGAGAACTATGGGAATGATTCAAAAACAAGGAAATTGCCTTATGATGCCGAAACCAAGAGAAGGCGATTTTTCCTTTGCGAACAGCTGATTCAAAGATAACAGAGAAAAGGTTTTTTGCATCGGATTGTGACTGGAGATGAGAAGTGAATATTCTATGACAACCTCAAGAAGAAAAAATACTACGCTAAGCCCGGTCAATCGTTGCCATCGAGCTCAACATCACGGCCGAATATTCATGATTCGAAGATCATGCTCTGTATCTGGTGGGACCAAAAGGGTCTTGTTTATTATGAGCTGCTGAAACCTGGTGATTCCATTACGGGCGATCGGTATCGGCTACAATTGAGCCGTGCATTGCAAGAAAAACGGTCGGAATACGAGCAAAGACATGATAAAGTTATTCTTCTTCATGACAATGCTCATGTTGCTGAAGTCGTAAAAAAATATTTGGAAACGCTCAAATGGGATGTTTTATTGCCGTATTCTTCGGACATTGCTCCTTCTAATTACTGGTTATTCCGAAGGATGCAACAAGTCACCGGTTCACTTCTTTCGCAGAAATCGAAAATTGATTCCAAAATTGGATCGCCTCCAAAGACGAATCATTTTTTCGAGATGGAATTCAAAAATTGCCTAAGAGATGGGAAAAAGTAGTAGGCAGTGATGAACAATACTTTAATTGATCTGTTCATTCATTTTGTTTTGAAATAAATGCACAAAAAACGGATCGAACTAATTTGTACTCCCAATAGTTCGAATGTAATCGGCAGATATCTGAAATAAATGTATTTAAAATAAAATATATTTTAAATAAAATGTATTTAAATACATTTTACATATAGAGATGTTATTCAATAACTTTGATCGTAATTTGCGCTTCTCTTATTTATTGTTAGTTGACGTATTTATATTAGCGGTCTTGTTCTAAATTTATAATACTGTTTATAACATGACTCGCTACCAATGGGACTTGCTCGGATTCGCGCGAGCATCGCAATCATGCGAATTCCCTTTAAATAAAACATCAATCTAAATTTATTCCAGGCATGTAAGGCAGGGCTCACACTACATTGCCTTACTGATGAGTTTAGTAGTGAGGATGAGTTTAGTACTGAGACGAAACGCTGCGGCCAACTAAAAAGCTTCGAGTCAGGCTTCCTTGGACACGAATATCATTTCCATACAAACATCCACAACACAATAAAAACTCTTGCAAAACATATTAAATATGTTTCAGCATACTTACAATCGATAAAACTGCTTATAAAATATATTAAAAAGTCTTTTGTTTTATTAATAAGTAATTATATATCTAGGAAACAATCTCGCACACTTGGGTGTGCGTGCGTGCGTGCGTACGTAATAAAAAATATTCAAAAATGAAATAACCTATGTTTATGATTACAACTATGATAAATTAAAATTAATAATATACAGAATATTTCCTATAAATTCAATTTTAAATACCTCCGCTTTTTTTATCATGCAAGAAAATACCACAGGGGAAAATTGTTCGGTTCGAAGATGCACATATTATAAAATTGTCTGCAAGATCATGTTTTAAAACTTCATCTCCATGTTTTAAGATTCCTTCAGGGGTCAATCATATAACTTTTTCCTTAGAGCGAAAAAACGTGAAAAGTGAAAAGTTTCAACTCTATTATCATCTATGATTTCAAGAGATTATGTAAAGTTTCCCCTAAAAATGAACACACAAAAAGTGAACAAATTCACATGAATGAATAAGCGAGTAACTTTTTTGGTTGTTATAAAATGTGAAATAGTTTCACGAGAAATTTTTCGACAAGTAACGAAATGTCTAAAATGTGAAATTCTATTTTTTAGTAAATTGATATAAATTAGCTTGTTTTTTGATCTTTTGGTCTATTTTTTGTTCCTGCATTAGACTGCACTAGAATTCTCTTGTTTTCGACAAATACAAATATATTTAAATATCTATTTGAAATGGATATTGCGTGGTTTCTCGCCACAAATGAACGAAGAAGAGCACGCAGTTGACAGGCGAAAACTTCGCATATTAAGAAAACGTGATATTAAATTAAATATATGAATAAAAGATAAAAATATGAAGTGCATAAAAATCACATGAAAATTTAAAAATGAGAGTTATAATAAAAAAATAGAGATTTATGAAACAGATTAAAAAATAATCTTTTTCCATTCAGATGAAGATTTCTCCGGTCCCAATCCGGAACAATTTAGGGTTTGTGTTATATTCTCCCATACATTTTTCTACGAGTTTAAATATATATATAAATATATATATATC
>NW_017259508.1:87735-90325 GCF_001594045.1 Atta colombica | reverse complement strand
TATATATTAAATATATATAATATTTTTATTATATACAATCAAGAACAAGAGTAATGAAATAACATGTTTTTACCAGTTCCATACGACTCTGATAATTTCGCGACACTCTTCCCCGCACAATATCCAAATTTTTTGACATTATATCTAACATTTTCTTTTGTTTTTGAGTTACATTCATTGTTATTCTCGATTATATGTATAAACAACAAATAATGAACACAATGTAATTTCCTATTAAAATACGTATGTATGTGCATACATACTTGTATGTACATACACCTGTGAACACTTGTTAAATTTTCGTAAATTTAAGAGGAACGATAATGTAAATTCGCCTTATGTTTTCACTTTCTCATAACTTCTTTATATCATGATTTCACTTTCTCATAATTTTTTTACATAATCACTAAGTGATATCGTTATCGAGATCTGATATCGTTTGAAAGTAAAACTTTTCACGTGAGATTGTACGTACGAAAAGTGAAAAAAAATGGAAGTTTCGTGAAAATTTACATAATCGCATGTAACTTTCCCAACTGTAAAAATGTGAAATTATCAAAAAATGAAATTGTCAAAATGTGAACTTTTTAGCTAAGGACTGTAGAAAGGCGGAAATCTAGGGAATTGATAAATATATTTCGGAACTAACATGTCTTATCCTCCGACAAGGCAGATGTCATTAATAATTGAAGAATATTAACGGAAGAGAGGTTTTATATATATATATATATGTAATTATTATAATAATATATATTACAAAAACTATTATTACGTACATACAGAGTGTCTGGAAATAATCGCCAAATATTTCATGGGCAGGTAGAGCGGACTAAACCGAGTCGAAAAGTCCTCTACCATTTTGTAAGTTTCCCCAATAGTTAACGAGATATTAATCCTTAAAAATAGCCGAATACTACTGCGAAGTGTATACGTCTACCGATCGCTTGGCACGCGGGCCGTGAGGAGCGGGGATAGCTTGGCAAGCGCGTCGTCTGAGCTATGGAGGCGATGTGCGCGGCGCAGGACGCTTGCTAGCTAATCCCCAAGTAGGCCGGGCGAGCGCGCATATTCGGCTATCTTTAAAGATTAATATCTTATTAACTATTGGGAAACTTACAAAATGGTAGAGGACTTTTCGACTCAGTTTAGTCCGCTCTACCTGCCTATGAAATATTTCGCGATTATTTCCAGACACCCTGTATATATTGGGTACATACAATTGGCTTTAAAATGGCTTTAAAAATGACTAAAAATGAGATTAAAAATGTTATATTTTGTCAAATAAATAATTATTTATTTCTTAGCAATTATTATAATAAAATACTTTAAATTTACCAATTTTAATTCACTCTCGTGAATTTTTCTGTCTATTTTATCTCTCACTAATTCGAGATTGTGTTTTAATTTAATAACATTTCTTTTTGTTTCACAATCACATTCATTATTATTTTTCTTTTTGTTATAGGTTATAGAATTTTGTTATAGATTATATTGTTCAGTCGTCCATGCAATATCGCACATGTAATCGCTATACGTGAAAAGTTTCACGTAAAATCTCGATGAGTGAAAAATGAAAAGTAAAAAATGAAAAATGAAATGTGGAAAGTTTCACGTGAAAATACATGATTGATACTCTAAGTAGAGATCCTAAAAGTAGAGATCGGCCAATGCCGACTCGATCCATGATTGGCTCTGCCATGATGTTGTGAAACTGGATATGAAAATGAGAGAAGCGTCATCTGTTTACCATTGTCGGAGACTAAAAATAATTTAACTCTCAGAATCTTTTACAGTAAATAATATTTAAAATCATCAATGAAAATATGTCACTAGAACTTTTTATAAAATATATATAACAATATATATAAAAATTCATTTATAAATAAATATATTTTATGTGTAAATTAACCTAAAAGTGCTATTGTGGAAATACATATATTTGAACATGTTTTAGTTTTGAAATGACAAGTTGCTGTGCGGATTATTGATATTACACATTATTGATATTACACAAATTCTACAAAAAAAGGGATTTCGTATGTGCGGAATTCCAAAAGGAAAGGAGGAAAGTTTGGCTAAAACATATTAATCGTGATGATTTGAAAATGGAAAATTGAGAAAGAATATGCGTTTATGTCATGTAAGTAAAAATTATTTGTAACGATATTAGATAAAAGTACCTTGATAGAAAGAAGTTTTAATACCTATCGACACATTTCCAATTGATTTTAATCTATTAGGATTTAATTAATGTCAGTAATACAATATTCAATAATTCAAAAATATTTAAAATACGTGATGGTATTGTTTAAAAATACATTTCAATATGTATGAAAACTATTGAATATGATTATTGATTAAAACTTAATACATTTTAATCCATACCAATCGATATGAAATGTATTGATGGGTATTAAGATTTACTTGAGAATATTAAAAATATCAATCGGATCTCTTATTGTACAAGAGTGTAAGTAATATATGAAACATAACTTATTCGATTTCACACTCGTTTTTCTTCAGATATGCGGGGAAACATATTCAGATGGCAAAACACAATGTTTGAAAGCAAATGCTGTGCCTACAAACA
>NW_017259508.1:43908-87635 GCF_001594045.1 Atta colombica | reverse complement strand
TGAAATACATTTCACAGTAAAAATTATGAATATTTGAGTGATATAAGCATCTGTACTAATGTATGTATTGACATTATTTATTAAAAATTATAAATTTTGGTAAAAGTTTTAGAAACTCGGAAAAGCTTAATCTTTCTCTTCTTATGTTACTTTGTAATGAGGCATTTAATCAACATGTAAGAATTTGGAGGAATTCTATCACAATTGTTTGTTTACTTATTACAACTTCTGATTCATATTACATTTCTAGTTGTTTCTATAATAATAACTTCATTATATTAATTTCAAATCATTTATTCATTTTATTAAGTATAAAATATCAGAAACTAAATATAATTTTTAAAATAAAAATAAAATAAGGCTTTAATATTTAACAATAATATAGAGTAAAAATTAATTTCGACCGACAATTTTTAGACTCATACATAATTGTTACTGTTTTATTATAGTGATTTCCATCATTGTTTGAGTATATTGGGTGTGGGAAAAAGTTCGTGGCGTTTTTCCCGCTAGATGACATTAAATGCTCAGCAGTCGGCAACTACTAATCGCATCGGCAACACTAGATGTGCGTTTAAAAAGTGAGTTTTAACCTTTGTTTTGAGCCGAAAAAGATTGAAATCGGTGAAGTGGACCAAAAGTTATTTTATTTTGAAAATGGAAATAAATAAGGAAAAAATTCGCTACATTTTGCAGTATCACTATGATAAAGACAAGAATGCTGCACAGGCTTGTAAAAAAATTTGCGCTATTTACGGTGAAGATACTCTATCAAAATCAGCAGCACGGAAATGGTTTGCTCGCTTTTGTGCTGAAAATTTGATGTGACGTTGTCGGTCGACCAATCACTGAAAAGTCC
Source organism: Atta colombica (assembly GCF_001594045.1). Lineage (NCBI taxonomy): Eukaryota > Metazoa > Arthropoda > Insecta > Hymenoptera > Formicidae > Atta > Atta colombica. The sequence goes on along the minus strand of NW_017259508.1, from coordinate 86,776 downwards.
GATGAAATGGTAAAAGTCGAGCGTGATAAGCATGAGCACTGTGGAAATTGCCAGGGAACTAGGTACCGATTATAAAACAGTTTTAAATCATTTACACAAAGCTGGATACAAAAAAAAGTTCGATGTTTGGGTTCCTCATGAGTTGAGTGTTAGGAACATGATGGATCGAATTAACATGTGATACGCTACTAAAACGGAATGAAATTGAGCCTTTCTGAAGAGAATGATAATTGAAAAATGGATCACTCACGATAATCCAACTAAAAAAAGATCGTGGATAAAGAAAGAAGAGAAGGCGCAAGCAATCGCAAAATCTAGATTGACGAGGAAGAAGATGATGTTGAGTATGTGGTGAGACTGGAAGGGAATCGTTCACTATGAGCTGTTATTGTCCAATCAAACAATTAATTCCGAACTCTACTGTGAACAACTGCAGAGATTACAACAAGCAATTGAGAGAAAGCGGCCAGAATTAATCAATAGGAGAGGTGTCGTCTTCCATCCCGACAACGCTCGACCACACACATCTTTGATGACTCGGCAAAAATTGCGAGAGCTTGGCTGGGAAGTTTTAATGCATCCACCGTATAGTCCTGACATAGCACCCCTCAGACTATCATTTGTTTAGGTCTCTGCAGAACTCTTAATGGTGTAAAGCTAGCTTCAAAAGAAGCCTGTGAATCACTTGAAGAATTTTTCGATCAGAAACCACAGAAATTCTATCGTGATGGAATTATGGCTCTGCCCCAAAAATGGCAAAATATTATAGAAAATAATGGAGCATATTTGGTTTAAATAAATTGATTTCAATACTCTAAGAAAAACATTTTAATTTTAAATAAATTTTAAATTAATTTTAACTAAAAAATCGCCACGAATTTTCCCATATCCAATATATCGAACTAGATATTATAGACGGGGAGAACAATGTTGTTATCGATGCTTTATATGTAATTTCTGTTCAATTATTTTTAAAATTTGACAATTTTACATTTATAATCCGTTTCTGCGCCTTACATTTGAAGAGGACACAATTGTGTTGTCGAAACGTCTGTAATTTTCATTGAAAATATTATTTTTTCAAAACATCTTGTGACGGCTCATTAGCAATCTTTTATTCTATATGATAATTTCTAAAATTGCACATTAAATTCATGTATCAAAGTATTATAGTAGGTGCAAATCCACAGTATAACCAGTAGAGACATTCAGCGAAAAAATGCGTGTTCGCGCAGGTATGGCTGCGCAGCTTTTGTTTTGGGCCGGATCCAATAAAATGCAAGATGACAAGAAGGTATTATACCTTTCCCGTGTGAGCAAACATGGCAAAAGAATTTAAGAGCTGCGCCGTAAATATTTCTAAAAAATGGATAAAAAAAAGAAAAGTTATGTTACGTGCAGTATTAAACAATGCAGTAATAATAGTAAAAATTCACAATGCACTTTTTTCGTTATCCCAAAAAGATATCGTAAGATAAAGATATCGTAAGATTTTTATGATTTACAAAAAGTAAGTAGCTTATGCTAGGTTAACTTCATTAAACATAATCAAATGTAATTTTAAGAAAAAAGATAATATTTTTACATTGATTATGTTACATTTACATGGCATCCTTAATTATGTTTTTTAGAGCAAAGCAAATGGACTATCGCATGGAGCATTATATCCTCTTTTGATCCTGGATTTTTCAAACGTTAACATGGCGGATGCTACACTCGTACATCTCGATTCTTCGTTCGTATGCATGACGATGACCGAAACGACGCTACGTCATATGTTTGACTTTGATAAGTGTTTCAATTTAACATTCGAACGATTAGCCCGATTCGTCAATACGATTGATATCAAGTATACGCAATTCTCCAATATCGCGTATCTGAGAATGCTATACGCGATAGCGACATCTTCAATGGACAGCAGCTTGTCGATTGCGAGCTGTTAACTTTAGTTTTTAGTATGTACAAAAACTCAGTGTAATAAGATGTTTAAAAATAAAAGTTTTCGTTTGCATCACTACATATGTACTTTCGTTTACTTTTACTTTCTCCATCATTTACCTCGAAGCACTTATAAAATCATATTGAAAAAACTGCGGCATAAAAAAAGGACTTTTACTCTATTGATTCATTTCTTCTTCTATTGATCATTTTTTCGATATCACGTCACTCCGATATCATCGTGCTCTATCTTTTTCTAACATGCGAGCCATTATTACCTATGCATTTTTTGTGGCATCTAGAGTTCTATAATTCTCTGGTCTGCAAACATTATGATCTCAAGTGTTTGATATGCAGCGCAAATGTAAATGTATTCTAAATAGCCTTGCTATGGCAGAGGATGCTTTTCAGCATCAGTCTTTGCTGAATTTCATCTGCGCGAACATATTGAACATAGTGAAGAGTTTGTATCGCGAGTAATTTTTATAAACGTGCACAAGTATTCTACCATTTAGCATTAAAGGTAGAATATTTTTGCACATTTATGCGATTAAGTGAAAGTGGGAGTAATGGTTTTTTGTGATTTTTTTAGAAAAAATTTGGTTGACTTTTTTTTCCCAGAATATTTGTATAACAACAACAACGATGGCGATAAGTAATTTGCAGGATTTAATAGAAGTTACGAATGTCCCGTTACGAGTATCCCATTGAGGGAATAAGTAGTTTTTCCTTTTTTTATTTATATCAAATTTTTTCAGTGAATTTGTATTTCTAACGTTTTGTTACTTTTCTTTTTCCGGTATCTTAAGGTCGAGGACGATCCTGTGGTCAGACTGCAGTTGTGGAACAAGTTGCGGAACAAGTTGGGGGTACTGATGATCTTTTCGGTAAATTCATTATAAATAATAAATAGATTATTTTCTAATTCACTTTTTCTAATTTATTTTTTATAATACATTTTTCAGGATGTATCTTGTTACAATATAAAAATTAAAGGGTTTATGAACTTCTTTATTACCCAAATGATTCGTCAGACAAACGGCGGGACCGAAAGAGTGGATACGTGGGAGGAATCCGATTTTAATTTAGCCAAACTATTTGATCTCTGGTCTCATATAAGCCTGATCCAGAGCCTGAGGATTAGAATTATATATGTGCATTTTTCTTCTTATATATATATACATTATATTGGATTGTTCAAAAAGTTATTGCGTTTTTTTCATTTGATTTTCAGGTACGTTTATTTAATATACGTAATGAACATTAATCAATGATATATTGGCCATTTTGTTCGATGACCTGCCATCTCCCGGGCAACTTCATAATATCATGTTCATAAAACTTCCCATCCTTCTCTGCGAGAAACTTATCTAAGTGCTGTTTGATGAGGTCTTCAGAAGCAAACATTTTATTCAAGGAGTTTTGCAAGGAGCAAAAGAGATGGAAGTCTGATGGTGCAAGATCTGAGCTATACGGTGGATGTGGTAAATTCATCCCAATCATGTTGCAACAATTTTTGCCGAGTGACCAAACTTGAGTGTGGCATTGTCTCGCATTGTCGTGGTGAAACATCACACCACTTTTACGATTGATTAGCTCGGGACGTTTCTGCGATGGCATCACTTAATTTCTGCTGCTCACAGTAGACATCGGAATTAATCGTTTTGGAAGTAGCTTATAGAAGACTAGTACCTTCCAATCCTACCCATTGACAGCATTATCTTCTTTTGTGGATCTCCGCCTTTGCTTGTCTTTCCGGTGTTTCACCTCGCCTACTTCAACTTCTTTTTCGTCTGACATTGTTGTAAATAATCCATTTTTCGTCGCTCATGATCATACACTTCAAGAATGAATCGTTTTCTTCGCGTTTGATGAATTGATCGCAGACGCTCATGCAATTCGTCAGATGAATTTCTTTCAACTTATACCCAAACATCGAGTTTCAAATGGCCATGAACACTTCTAACGGATACTTTTAGAGCGGTAACAAGCTTCCGAACCGTTGAATGCTTATTTGCTTGCACCAATGCTTTCATTTCATCATCATTAATCTTGGAAGGCCTACCGGAGCGATGAACGTCTTTGACTGAAAAGTCATCATCACGGTCAAATCAGTTCTGGCACTGGCGTTTTTTGACGACATTTCTGCCGTAAACTCGACGCAACTTTTCCCTTGCTTCAGTTGCTTTCTTTTCTTTTTTGAAGTAATAAAACAGAATATAGCGAATATGCTCTTCAAAATTCTTCATGTTCGAACCACAATTGCAAGCACAAAACTTGAAACCGAATCGCGTCAACTTTTTTTTTGGTTTTTAGGTTGAGTGTCAACAACAAAACGCGCGTAAACATTTGACATTCATGTCACGCTCGCATACAAATAAACGTGGACAACGCCATCTATTGGAAAGAATGCAATGACTTTTTGAACAACTCAATATATACTGCTAATGTAATGCTTTTTGTTTTACAGAAACGATAGCGCTTGAATACATTAAAAAAAATTTTATTTTTTTAATTAAATATTTTTTATGTAATATATTATAAATTAAAATAAACATTTTTTAAAATAAATTTTTTTTTCTTAACATACTTCACTACACAAACAAGCTGTTTGCGTATTGAGCATTCGATCTATTTAAATTATTAAATAAAAATTTGATAAAATTTTTGCGAGAAGATGATTCAATGGGAATGACAACGCGGAGGAAAAGATGACACAAAAGAGCAAGAGAGATAGTGTACACGGTAAGTATATGTGTGCTCGCATGGCGGTGGGGCGATGACAGCGATATTGGCGGTCCGCGCCGGCGGTAGGGAGACGACGGGCAGCGGCGGTGGGTGGCGGGCGGCGGCGGTGGGTGGCGGACGGCGGCGGGTGATGAAACAAATACGGAACTCATAACGGAATGTCATCACGCGTATTATATTTATGTGATCCATCGATCTGAGTCTTATTTTTATATAAATATGGAGTTCTGGTTATCTACTGTTTACATAAACAGCGATGTCGGCGGACTTTCCCCGCGCACTCAGAGAACCTGGGTTAGAACCTAGTATACCTACAATTTATCTTGGATGCTCGCGTATATACATATGCACCTAGTGACGCGGAGGTCACCAGTTGACGGACGCGATAATGGAGGTTACTCGGATGCCTGCCTTTTAAATCGTGGAAACCGCTCGACTTTCGATACTCGCGACCGCAAACGATCGCGGAGAAAGCTAGCTTAATGCAAGATGGAGGCAAGATTCAATTTGCAAATAGCGCAGCTATTCACGGCTAGTATTACAACAGAAAATGGTGGAACAATTATCAGCTATCTGGATGTCGATCGAGTCGATTTGCGAATCGGGACAGCAGAGATCGCAGCGGCGGTGGCTACGGTGGACAGTCCTGGCGCGCGTGTTCGCGATTGCGTTTGCGGAGTGATCGGACTATGCCGGACTATCATTGGCAGTTCGGGGCTAAGGCAAGACGATGCAAGCCTCTCTGTTCGATGCAGCAGTCGGAAAACGCGCCGACTCATTGTTAGCAGTGATGCAGGTCATTCAACGCGTCGTCTCTTCGTCAAGAGGACAAGAGCACGAAAGTGAGCTTCCTGGTCGACATGGGAACGGATTTGTGCGTCCGCGGAAGATTGTGATTCGCGGACCACGTCAAAGATCACGACATACGAATTATCTATACAGCAAATGAGTTGGTCATTCATATATACGGAGACGATAATTTTGAATCTTAGAGTAAAGTGTATGTTCGGACAACCAGAGCTCGAATTCTTCGATTATTTAGTGATAGGCGCGGGAAATCGACTTGCCTACGCGCGAGAATCCGATTTCAAGGACAGTAAAGGACTTGAGACTTTGGAATATTGAGCATTTACCGGAGATTCCTGTCGGGAACCGCGGAGATGTTAGAGCCGCTAAACGATCTCCTCCAAAATAACATGAGGGGGAAAGCGCTGATGGAGTGAACAACGCAAGCATAATATGCATTTGAGGCGTCGAAGGTGAGTCTGACTCAAGTGACCTTGCTGACGCACCTGAGAATCGGCGTGGAGCTGGCTCTATTCGCAGATGCTTCGGATCGCAGCGTTAGAGCAGCATTACAATAATGGAATGGCGATTTGGATGGATGGTTCGAAATCATTGGCTTTCTTCTTAAAAAAGCTGAGAACGGAAAGCAAATACAGTACGTTCGATCGAGAACTATTGGCGATTTATTTGGCCGTTAAATATTATATTTCTGACACTTGGTGGAGGCGCGAAAATTCATGATATTCACGGACTACACGTCGCTCGTGTTTGCATTTCGACAGAAGCTAGAGAAGTGCACCCCACATCAGTTCGGATATCTGGACTTTGTCGGACAGTTCATGACGGACATCAGATATGTGGCGAGGAGAACCATACAGCAGACGCCTTATTCAAAATTGAGAAAGGCCAGTTTTCAATTATACGGCGCTAGCAGAAGGCTGACGAGGAGTTAAAAGCATGCATGGATCAGGAATCCGGTTTGTAATTAATGAAAACGGAGATACAGGATACAGGAGTATTGTAACGACGGTCTATTGTAACACGGCGATATCAACGCCACGATCTTTCCTGACAAAGCCATTTTCATGAGCTATCTTTGATTTGCTTTACAAGCAATTTTCTTTGGCACATTTGGGGATCCGAGCAACAGCCAAACTCATAGCACAGCGCTATGTCTGGTTCAACAAGGATTGCCGTAGCTGAGCGTGGGCGTGCCAGCGAACAAAAATTTCACATGTCACAGCACCGAGGAGAAAATTCGCGACGCCTTCCCGAAGATTTGAGCACGTGCATATCGACATTATAGTGCCTGTTTCAGATGGAAAACGGTATTGCTTGATATGCATCAATCGCTTTTCACGATGGTCATTTCTGCTTGAGAACCAGGAGGCGAAAGCCAGGTTATGGCGGTTTATCCGTTTCGGAGTGCCACTACAGTTCGAATCACAGCTTCAAACAATTGAACGAATTAACAGATATAACTGAAAAACATCGCATATTATCCGCAGACCAACGCATGGTAGAGAGATTTTACCGTCAGCTTAAGGTAGCGATCGTTGGACAGAGATGCTTCCGACCGTCCTGTTGGGAATACGCGCGGCTTGGAAAGAGGACATGCAAGCAACAACGACCGAACTTGTATATGAAGAGGTTCACTAAGGTTGTTGGGGCAGTTCTTAGGCCAACAATAACAACAGCCAGAAAACATGAACAGCGCTGCCGAATTCGTCAGGGACGATACCATTTCGATGATCTGCATCCGACCAAAGATACTCGCCATGAAAAGCGACGATCATTCATGTTCAAGGACTTGGCGATCATGCAGTAGGTGTTTGTTCGCCACGACGGACCAAAGATAATGTTGCAAACGCCCTATGATGGTCTTTACCCGATGGTTAAGCGCACTGAGTTTGTCGTGCGCATCCATGAAAGAATATTGTGGTTTCTATAGATCATATAAATCAGCATTTCAGATCCAACGGAGAACAATCAGCAAGTGGCAAAACAGCCAAGCGGAATAACTGGAGTACCAGATAAAAGTGGCAGGGCAAAGGACAGCAGCAAACAGGACGAAGTAAACAGAGAACGTATTATTTTCTCAGGAACGATCGAACAAGAACGAAATCAGGCAGAAGAATTTGTTTCCCGGATCGTCTTCAAGTTGGCAGAGAGTAGAGCTGCACAGTTTTTTTTGTATACATTACATTTATAATTATTACATGTAAAATTATCAAATATTTTTGTTTTTGCGCTACTCTAAATTTAACAGTTAGTCAATTTCACTTTACTCTATTTCATTTCATTTTATTTTGTCTAATGTATATTCAGTGATTATATCATGTGCGATATTTCAAAAGAAAGAAAAATATAATTAGATTCGAACAATTGAACAGGAATCACCCCGCGTATAGTTTATCGCGCTGTAGGCACAGCACTGGCAGGGGGGTAATGATAATATCGCACACGATTCTCGAGGCCAAGCACACGAGATGGTTCGAGATGTTTGCTTACACATGTATGCATACACATGTATTCGCGAAACAATAAAGACATTTAAATTTTCTTTTATTATATATAGATTTCGGGTATTCAGGCGAGTCGAAATCCTTCTTCGGATCCTTCTCAGAATACTTAATTGTAGCAATCACAATATTCAAAGTAATAATTGTATAACATCTAATTGTAGCTTAAATTTAAACATACCTAAATTAAGGTATGCTTAAATTTAGGCATATTCGCCAGGAATGGTGAAAAAGCGAGAAAACAAGAGCGGTATAGACAGTTGGATAATATTTAGAAGCACAGAAAAGGAGAAAAGAATGAGCAATTACGTGTCTCGAGACGAAAAAATCGAGAGAATTATACCTACGAAATACATAGACCTGTACAGACATGCGAAAACCGCATGCGAGTAATAAAGCCAACATACGAATACAGAACGTGATATTTAACTGCTCGTCTATTCGTAACCTTCCTATCATCAAAATAATAATAACTTTATTGAGCGCAACTGTTAACAATGAATACAAAATAGAGCAAATAAAAGTCAGTAATAATTAGTAATCTATTACAGTTACACAACATATATAGGTTGGGCGACAGTTATGCAGCAGATTTGAAGCCATATCTGTCTGACATAAGTAAATACAAGTTTGATATAAAGTTTGACATAAAGTCACAGATAATTAGTTCTGAAATTTCCGAAAAACATACTATTACGCTCATCTCACGTCGTTTATCGGAAATATTAGTAGATTTCGTCGACATCCATTGAGATTGAGGAACGCATCGTTAGGGGAACGAGCCGCTCGGATTTTCTAATAAGATTGTCAAATTGAAAAGTGAGCTGTTTTTGCAAATGGATGTGCTTCTTCGATTTTATTATTGATTTCCGTGGCTATGTTGTATGATCTAAGTTTAGGTCTTTTTTGAATAAACATTCTTTGTTCCATCGTACTTTTGGTAGTCTTTATTCAGAAAGTTCGCGAACGTATCCGCGAGACCATATTAATAAATTTGTTATGAGCGCGATATTTTGGGAGCTCATCCGGGATACATAGAATCGCGAAGTTGTGAAATGTTACGTTCATCAATCGTTACAGAAAAGAGAACTCATATGGAAAATTCGGAAGGAACGTCTGCAATGTCTGCTTGACAAACCGTCCTGCGGGAACTGGAGCAAACATCGGAGTTAATACCGCTGCTTTAAGGAAACTTCCTCAGCGACGGTGGCACTTTAGGCTATTGCAAGAGGTGCAGCAGCTGCGTGAGAAACAGTGGCGTGCTAGCTGAGTACGTAATGTCGACACGGCAACGAGGTGTGGAGATACAGCAGCTTCGACAGAAGCTTCGCAGTTTTACAGTGAACACATAAGTCCTTCCAATAAAATAATTTTGTTGCGGGCGCGTGTAATCGCATTGATTTACGATCTTTGTCGGATGGCGAGGTTGTTATGAATGCGCGTGAATGTATTGACTCGTGTTTTTCGCTCCGTGAGGAGACGGGCAAATTGAAACCGGATAAATTGAAATTCGGAGTGTGCCCTTGCCGGGGCATTCTTCTTTGCACAATTTGGTTTAATTGCTCGCGCAAATCGTTGGATGTCAGAAACAAAGACTGCGGTGATGATAGGAGGAAGGCATGCGCAATGTTGGAAAGCGTACAAAATTTGGACGACTTGAGTTTTGAGGATTTAAAAACGAAATTGGAGTTGCATTTAGGGAAACTTAGTCTTGGCAAAGTTATTATTTGCAGTTTACTAATAGGAAGCAGAAATTTGAAAATAGCGTTCTTTGGTTCAGATATAGAGAGATTGTCGTAATTAGCTTATCCGGAATGTTCGGACTTAATCTGTGAAAAGATCGCATGAGTTCAGTATTTCTCATAGGAATGCTGATGAACTGTTCAGATGTCCTTGAGCGGATGTTGATTGTCAATATTGTATCAGAGTTGAAGTAAAAGAAATCTTCAAACAGAAAAATTCTTGTGCTCGAATTTAATTGATGAAAATTGGAAGATTGGTGCAATGAGCAATTGAACGATCTTTCTATATCGTTCATTCTTTCAAGAAAAGAGTCTGGTTCTTCTTGGCAGGAGATCACGCCTGAGGAAGTCGCTTTAAAGATTTATCGTATTGGGATTCTTTAGAGATTAAGGATGGCGTTCTGTATAAAAGGTGAGAAGCTCTTAATTTGAGAAGGATTGTTTTTCAATTAATCGTCCTCAAAAATCGAATTGAGCAAATTTTGAAAGGGGTCCAGGATTCTTCATCAAGTGGACACTTCGGAGTAAATAAGATTCTGGAGAAAATTCGGAAAAGGTTTTATTGGGCTTTTTAAGCAGGGATACAGAAGAGTAGATTAGAACATGTAAAATTGCAAGAAAGGGACTCGTTGGAAAGGGAAAGTCACCGTCGCAAATTTATAATATCGGAACTCCAGTCGAAAGAGTTCAAATGAATCCTCTTCCGGATTACATCCGGAAACAGATATTTACCTAGGGTGAACTGCTTTAACTTAGGATGAACTGCTGGGTGGAAACATTTCCATTAAGGAACATCAGAGCAATGTTTGTTGTAGAAACTTTTCTTAATCAAGTAGTATCCAGACATGGAGTCCTCTTAGAAGTTCATGGATCAGGGAAATTTTGAATCTAGAATTTTTCAAGAATTATCGACTTACTCGAAATCAAGAAGACGAGAACATCTGCTCCTCATCCTCAATCGGATGGTCAAGTGGAATGACAATACCAAATCATTAAATTATTTAGTAAAATTTATCGCTCGAAAATCAGAAGGATTGGGATCGTTGGATTCCCATGTTCTTGTTGGCGTATAAATCTTTTAATGATGAAACGACTGGATTAATTCCAGGAATGAAACTTTATTTTGCTCAGAATCTTAGACTTTTCCTTGTTGCGGGAAAATCTTCCTAAGTCAGAAAGGTTTAACTAGAAATTATTTAAGTGAAATCAAAGGAAAACTGAAAAAAATTCATATTAATGTTAGGAAACGAGTATAGATATTATTTTCTCTGACAAAGACTTGATATGATCAAAAGGCCAAGCAAATTTATTTTGAAAAAGGTCAGAAAGTTTGATTGTACAATCTTCGAAGAATAAAAGGAAAGGTTTCGAAATTACAAAGTAGTTGGAAAGGTCCCTATTTGGTAATTAAAAAAATTAGTGACATTGTATGTATTTGCAATTATCAAAAATAAAAATAAAGTAGTCATACAGATAAATTAGCTCTTTATATTGAAAGAAAATTATGTTTAATAGAAGAGCAATCTATAAAATAGTTAACAAATCAGAGAAATTTATTGAGTAAAAGAATTATTTATATTTGAAATAATTTTTCGGAAGAAGCTACGTTTTTAATTTCTTTTAATTGCAAAATTAAGCTGTTTCTTTTGCAGATTGTGGCAGCGGAGAGTAATATTTCGGAGAAAAATGATGGTGCGGTGGCTGAATGAAATTTCGACGGAGCAGCCAAGGGACAAAGGGGAAGCCAAAATGAACTTTTTTTTTTTAAAAATCACTTTGCCTACGGTTTTTGAGTTGTGGTTTTTCCGTGGAACGGAGGGCAAATGCCGCAGCGGGGACTGGGGGCAGACTTTACTGCGGTAAAGTCAAAATTCCCCCCCTCCCCTCTCCTCCCTGTTTGAAAAATGAAAAAACAAAGCTTCAAGAGAAGAGGCAAGTGAAAAAGTTTTCCTTCACGAAGATGAGGGGATGCCCGGGTTTCTTCCAGAGAACTAACTGCCCTTAGTGGTAGAATTGAAAAGGGATCTTGTTCAGAAGGAAATTGAGCCTCAAAAGATAATCCTAAAGTTCCTGGAAAGATCATAGCTCGAGAAAACTCTGTTGCAGCAACATAAAACAAGAGCAAGACGAATGAAGGGCCTTGAGTTCGTTTAGTATTGTTGGGATGACAATTTTCGAAAGAACAGTTATATTATGCTTGTCTCATGTTGTTTGCCGGAAACGTTAGATTTCGTCGACACCCGTCAATTGAGGAACGCGTCGTCAGGGAAACGAGCCGCTCGGATTTTCTGATAAGATTGGAAAATGAGCCGTCTTTGCGAACAGACGTGCTTCTCTGATTTCATTATTGATTTTCGTAGCTACGTTGTGTGATGTGAGTTTGGGTCTTTCTTGAATAAATGTTCTTTGTTTCGTTATACTTTTGATGTTTTTTATTCACTAGAGTACACGAACGTATCCATGACAACGACCGCATTAATTTGCTGCACGGACGCGACAATACATTTAAAACAATTAATTCTTAGCAATATATAAAACACAGGCAAATTAGTAAAACTATGAAATAGCCAACTAACACACAAAGCAAATAAGCGAAAGCAAGTTACGGCGAGGATAAAATGAAATAAAATACATGAATGCGCACTATAATCATTCAAATCATTTAGATAATATGTATATGCAGAAGCTCTAATGTTAAAAATTTAAGGCAATGTATTTAGTTATTTCGGAAGAAAATGTAGAGAACCGCGAGAGAGAGCATAAAGCTAGTGGAAGATTGTTGTAAAATTTCATTGGTGTATGAGAACGTAACTGAAACTTAGATATATGATGAGGACAGAAAAGTTGGAATTGGTAACGAGTGTCAGGAAGAGTGTTGAGTGAAAATCAACATTGAAGCGGGATAATTCACTAGGAAGATATGTAGGAATACCAGTGCGAAGGACGTTATAAATCAGGTAACATAAATGGATTATGAAACGAAAATTTTCAGCATTCAATTAACCAGAATGCTGAAAACAAGGAGGAATATAATCATATTTTTTAACACCATAGGAGAAACGAAGACACGAATTGGATTAGCTATACTCTATGAAGTTGACGCTGCTTAAAAGAATATATAATATCAGCATAATTAAAAGATACAACTAGAGATTGTGCAACCTATAATTTTTGAGAGACCGATAAGACGTAAAGGATATGGTAATTTAAGATGGAAATATGCAAATTCTATACTTAACGATATAAAAGACCATGATGAGTCAATGTGCACGTCAAGAACTTTAATAGTTGTGCTGGAAATTAAAAGAACATTATGAATGGAGATATTGAGAATAGGAAGGTGAGCAAGTAAAATAAAGGAGCCAACAATTAGAAGCGAAGAATTTGGATGGATTTAAATGTAGTCCATTAGCTATCGATCATTTAACAGTTTGTTGAAGATCATAATTTGCGTCTACAGCAGAAAAAGCTTCAGAGGATTTGAAAGGTAAGAAGAGCAGAACATCATCAGAATACATATAAGATCTGGTGGTGATAATTAAAGAAGGTAAATCAGCAACAAACAAATTAAATTAGTAAAGGACCAAAAATAGAGTCCTGAGGTACTTCAGAGGAGATCTTGGATATTAAGGAAAAATTAGAGAGCTTATGAATAAGGACTTGTTGAGCGACTTGAGAGCGATTAAAAAGAAAAGATTTTAGAAGCAACAAGAGAAATCATTTATGCCGTAATGATATAACTTGCAATTAACAGCTCATGATTAATTATATCAAATGCTTTAGGAAAGTCTAAAGCTACAAGAACCAAGCCATCATCGAAGAATTTCAATACAGAATTGATAAATGAAGAAGAGAAATAGTGGTGCTGTGAAAACCAGAGTGACGTTCCGGAACAATATCATTTTCACAAAAGAAATGGCTATTGCATAAAAATGAACGCTCCAGAATTTTTGAGAGAAGAAGAGGAAGAGTACCAGGACGAAAAGATGATGGAGAGGAGGGATTAGATGTCCTTGGGAGGACAACTATAGAATGCTTCCAAGTTGTAGGAAAAATTCCTATAAATAATAATTCCTATAAGCATGCATTTAGAATGAATAATAATGGCTCAAGGCAATTAGGAGAGGAGAGAAGTAACATGTGTCTTGAGAAGATCCAGAGGAAATAAGTTTTATTGTTTTTGAAAATATTATAAAGATCTGTCATATTGATTGGAGAGAAACTCATTAAAAATGAGAGGTTAAATACAAAGAAAATGATTAATGACAGAATTAGAACATGAGGATGGAGGAAGTGATTGTGAGAAATAATTATTTAAATTATTATGATTAAGGAGATGATCAGGGTAGGAGAAGAGGAACTATAATACACATCCAGGGAAGATAAATTTTTCCAAAAATCACGAGGAGAGCATTTAAATAAAGTGGAATTTAGAAAGGATTGCTTCTCGCGCCTAATTGCAGACGACACCAGATTACATAATTTTTTATAGCATAGCCAATTATCATAAGAGTTTCTGACATATTTGTTCAATACTTGATTTCTAATTTTTATGAGCTTACGAATCGTCTCAGTAAATCATAATGTTTTCAAAAAAGTTTTCGAAAAAGAACATTTGTGTGTATGCGAAGCAAAGCAATCAAAAATATTAATTAAATTTGTAGTAAAGAACGAAATCATACCATCTACATTATTCAGAGCATGAAGCTGTGACTAGTCAATCCGATTAATCATATTGTCCAATTCTTCATTCGAAATTGAGTTTAGATTACGACAGAGTTTCTTACGCGAGTAATGATGTGATTTCGTAATATTTAAATACGCATAAATTACTCGATGATCACTCAATCTCATCACACACTCCTGATTCTAAGACTAGTAACTCAAGAGATACGAATATGGAAATATTAAGGCCAAAAGAAATGTGCAATTACTTGTTATTCTTGTAGGAGTATCAATTATTTGTTATTGAGTACATTGATATAATATTATGCAAAGTATATAATGCAAATGAGTATCTTGTGGATTCAAGAGATTGATATTAAGATCATCCATACATATAATGTAATCAGTGCTGCAGTAAATATTAAAAAAACATGTCTCAAGTGCATGCAACACTTGAAGACGATAAACAGAGAAAATCGCAATTCTTTTCGCTTTTATTAAAGTATACAATCGCATCGACAATCTCGATATTGAATTTGCAAAAGGAATGCGCAAGTCTATGGGTGAATAAAACAGTGTGCTACTTACATAAGGCCACATTACTACCCCGTGTGCCATAATTCCTGTCCGCGCGAAAGAGGAAATGATTATCAATAGCAAAGATAGCCGAATCATTTCTCTCACGAAGCCACGTCTCGGAAAGAGCTATCAAGTCGGCAAAGACAAATCAAATTCTTTACATACGCAAAATGAGGCGCAAGAGATCTTATAATTATGAGCAACACGAAAATTGTCTGAACATGATTTAAAAATTAAGCGAGGTATTGCTTAAAGTAGGTAAAGAATTTACAGAATCGTAGGATAATCTATCTAAGAGAGAGGACGGGATAGAAATAGATAAAGATAAAGAAATCGATAGAACACATTTGGACTGCGTTCAATTGATTTCACGCTAGATTACAGTTCGCATTAGAGAATGGAGAGGATGCTATTAAGTTTGTAGATGTGACAATCATTAAGAATAACAATTACTTAGAGTTTGATTCGTATCATAAGCCGACTTATTCAGAGCGTTATTTAAATTTTTCATTCTCACATCCAATATCGCAGAAAAAATGGATAATTATGGAAATGACTGATAGAGCTGTTATTACTATAAACTAAAATTCCACCAGAAAAACATTAAGCTTGTAATTGATATTTTAAGGATTGTATTGATCTTTTAAGGAATGACTACTCAATAAAATTTCATTTTCGACATTATTTCCACAAGACTAAAATTTTTGCTTTCTAGACGTGTTTCCTGTAGAACAAAATTTTTTGATTGTTAATAATTCGGAAGAGATTGAGAGGACTCCTTGGTTTTGAATTCCTTACACAAAAACGACAGCTGAGAAATTTTTAATATAAAAAAGAATAATTAAAACTTTATATATAATAGCATTTTATATAATAACAACAAGTTCAACAGGTTTATCAAAATCCAGAAGGACAATCTCCCAAAAAATCAGAACAAAAATATAAAATATAAAATATAAAAAATAACATGCAAAGATTGACGCATCTTATGTGAGACAAATCAATAGGAAATTGAATACTAGAATTGTGGAATACCGCAATCATATGGAATATTAATGTACAATCTGACTACAAATCATAGAATTAAATTAAATCACTTTGATTGGACTTTGATTGGAGAATGTTCAAATACTGGATAATGAGAGATCTCTAAATAAACGATTAATTTCTGAAAAAGCGCACATACACATGCAAAAGACTTTGATCAGACACACACAATTTACGATCAGACACTAATGGAATCATGCGTACAATGTTAAACAAGTTGACCAATTAATTCGTTTCTTTAAAATTTTCTTGTACACTTGTTTCATGATTTTACTCTTTCTTCAAATATCAATATGTTTTATGTTTTAAGTTTACAGTTTGCGTCACCAAAATCCGGACAAATCGAACAATTTCTTTAACAAAATGTTTTTAATGAAAAATTAGATATTACAAAAAATCCTTTTTCATGGCACTTGGAGGATCCCTGTAGAGCATAATTATTCGATTTATCCCTCATTAGCTTGAATGATGGCCTCTATTCTCAGTCTGAAGCGTTCTCACGTTGTGTAGCACTGTCTATGTCTCAATAGCGGTCCTTAATGACGTCACATTGGGATGCTTGTTTGTGATCCCGAGACTTATTTGTGACTTTTTCAACTATGCTTCATATGTAATAATCAAGGGATTTAAATCTGGGCTATTGGAAGACCATAATTTTTTGGATCAAAGTATATCGACGTTGTCTGAGAGCCAATTTTGAATTAAATGATTCATATGAGTCGATACACCATCCTGCTGAAAAACATATGGCCTTCCGGACGTCGCAGTTTCCATCTATGGCTTCACTACATCCATCAGAACGCACAACGATTGCCCTAGATTATTCAAAATCAGCGAGCCCTTTCAATGACTGCGAGGGTCCTCGCGGTGCGTTCTTTCGAATGATTCTTCCTCGCTGAAATATACTGAAACATACTGAAACCTTCTAAAGCCGTAGAAATGTTGAAGTGTTCTAAAGCCATATATTTTGTTACATCACAAACGGTTGATTTCGGGTATCCAAAGAACCGAATTATTTCCGTTGCTGAACGCCCAGCGCGAAGGCATTCGATGATTGCGGCTCTTCGATTATACTCCGCACTTGATTTCAACATCGCGGCTATTTTGAAAATATAACTGTTTATTAGAAGCATCAGGTTTTCTCAGATGCCAACAATCTCTGGCGGAGGCACAATATAGCGGAAAATTTAAATTAAAATTTGTCCGGACGGAAATTTTGGTGACGCACCCTGTATATCTTGTAAATTGTATTTTCAATGGAATATATAATTATTTTATTTCGCGAGGTGTTCGTCTTTTAATTGAAATTAATCTGTTAGATGCTTCTGACTATCTGAGCAATACAGTTGAAATTTTAATCATAAACGACGTCATTATTAATATGGATAATAAGTTGAAAATTGTTTATATATTAAAGTAATTTGACGTTAGTTGTTAATGGAACCTTCTAAAGCTTCATTTAAATGTTGAATTTCCCATTTGAGGTGAGTTGCTCGATTTAATTTTATTAATACTGACTAGTTGTTAATTTGTAATATTGCAAATCGGATTCCACTGCAGTTGGAAACTTGATAGTTACTTACTTTTGATGGGAGCATCAATGATAACAATTTAAAAGAGGTATCATTACTGAGGATGGTTTCGAAGAGAAACGTTTAATAAAGATGATTACATATTATGAATATTAATCTTTGAATTGGAATTTAATTTTTGGCACCTTCGTCGGCTTTGATTCTCATTAGCTTTAAATTTATTGTTTATTTTTATTTTTGAGATCTTTTTGTGAATCTGTTAATAATTTGATATCTACATACAGATATAGATACATACAGATACAGAGAATAATTATTCGAAATACGTTCTTCCATTATGTAATTTCACACGAGTTTTTCTTTGAGCTCTTAAATAAAAAAAGGAAAAGATTAAACCTTATTCATACAATCAATTATGTACAACTTACTACATTCATGTAATTTTCACATATCGACAATAGAATGTTAACTAATTTTAAACGATATTAAGAATCTTTACTTTAATTAATTTAAGTGTTAATCAATTTATTTCTTTCTCTCTTAATTTAAAGTCTACGGTCTCGTAAACATCCCTCTTGCTTTGCAAACATTGCACGTGGTCCAGTCTCAAGTTATAAGGATTAAGTCCCTTGAAATTTGGACTGACGATCGCTCGTCGGAAACAAATGTTATAACATCCGTATAGAATGTTGACCCATATTTCGGAGCGATAAAATGTTCGATTCGGGGGATTCGCCTTTATGCGGATACCTGCGAGACAAGAGTCTAAGCGTTTTTTCATAATCTCTCCATTTTCATTCTTTGTTTCTCTAATCGAATCTTAAATTAAATTTCCAAGGATTTGGACATAACGTGTACTTACCTTTGAATCTAATTATTATGAGTATGTATACATATAGGGTGATTCAGAATAAACGTCCTTAAAATGTCATGTTCCTGACTTAATTTTAAGACGATTTTTCCTTTGCGAAAATTTTATCAGAAGTTTAATTTTCAAATTACAAGAAGCAATAGTTAGCATGTCACGGCGTAGAAGAGACGAGCAGCAACGGCACTCAAGATTAGACGCGGGCGGTTTACGCGCAAGGTGCATACTGATTGGATGCATTCACAAGTTTATAAAAATTTCTTTTTACTTTTCCTCTCTATCACATTACCTCTATCACATTATCTTTTTCACATATTAGGTGTACAACTTTGCTTCCGCCGTTTTTCTATAGATGGCTTTAGCAGTAAGTGATGGTCAAAATAAATAGATCATAGACGTCATACCATAAACTTGGGCATCTGTCAACATAACCCTATAGAAACATTAGTCGATTTGTGTCTGCATCATAAAGTTATTCTCAATTGAAAATGTCAGTTTACGAGCCAAATTCTCGTCATTTGCGGGAGGTTTTAATTTTTTGCTTCAATATGAAGAAATCTGCGGCTGAGGCTCATCGAATGCTCTCAAATACTTATGAGGCCGTTATTTGTGAAAGAACGTGTCGTGAGTGGTTTCAACGCTTCAAAAACGATTTTGATGTCCAAGGTCATGCTCTGTATTTAGTGGGACCAGCTCGGCGTAGTGTATTATGAACTGTTAAAACCGACTGAAACAATCACAGGCGATTGGTATCGAACGCAATTGCGTTTGAGCCGAGCATTGAAAGACAAACGGCCGCAATACAACGAGAGACACGATAAAGTGATTTTGCAGCTCGACCCCATGTTGCGAAAGAGGTCAAGACATACTTGGAAACGTTGAAATGGGAAATCCTACGCCACCCGCTGTATTTTCCAGACGTTGCTCCCTCCGACTATCACTTGTTTCGATCAATGGCATACGGCCTGGCTGACCAGCACTCCCGGTCTTATGAAGAAGTAAAAAATTGGATCGATTCGTGGATAGCCTCAAAAGATGCCCAGTTTTTTCGATGCGGGATTCGTACGCTGCCCGAAAGATGGGAGAAAGTAGTGGCCAGCGATGGACAATACTTTGAATCATAAATATATAACCAGTTTTTACAATAAAACCTCGAATTTCGGAAAAAAAACGGCGGAAACAAAGTTGTACACCTAATACTTTGAATATGTTAATTTCATTAAATTATAAAATTAGAATGTTGAAATTAAAATGAATATTGAACCCTTTAAATATCGCATTATTTTTCAATTACGTTGATAAAATTATTAGAAATATCGTAAAAGAGAAAAATTAAAAAATTACGTGCGATAAGCATTATAAAATTATTATTGACATACAAATCAAACAATTATTTCAGTACGTCGAATTCTGAGAGCGTTTCTTACAATTCGACGTACCGAAATACTTGTTAGACTTAATTGTACGTCAATAGGCTTATACACTTGTAGCATGCAATTATATTGTTCAATTTCTAGTTTTTACAAAAATTTTTTGATATCTAGTATGACCAAATTCTGTCTTTCTAGGGATTCTAAGTGAGTGCAATTTATCTAATGCCTTAATGATGGATGAACTGCACTCACTGCATCCATAACCAAGAAAGTCAGCTGCTTGCCGCATGTAAACACAACTTGTGTACGGACTTACAGACGTATTTTTTTCTTCGTATGATTTTCAATCCCCGAATAATCAGTCGATTGTCAATGATTAAATGATAAATCGGTTAATAAATTCCTCGTTTTATCAAGTGAATGTAATCGAAATATTAATATGTTGAAACGTGACAATTTATAAAAGGAGAACCTCATCGTGGAAACGTACGTATAATATTTGGTATCTATGTATTTAAAGACATTTAATATTTGAGTGAAGAGAGTGAATTACAGAAAACCGTTGTGTCGAGCACTATTACAGCATTCAAACTTATTCCTCCAGTTTCGAGAAACTAGAGAAAAATAGAATCATTGAATATCTAGAAGGTAATAACACAAATAATAAGCTTTTAAAGTATCTGGCTTATTTTTGTTTTAAACATTCATAACTCTTTGATTAAGAAGCGTGATCGCGTTTCTCATAAGACTTCTCATAAGTATGTAATAATTGCTACGAACGCGGGCGCGAATAAAACTGTTAGAGAAATTTTTGTAAAAATGAGAAACATTGAACAATAATTGCATGCTATAAGTATAATATATAATTAGGTGTACCTAATTGCCTATTGACGTACAATTAAATCTAACAAGTATTTCGGTACGTCGAATTGTAAGAAACGCTCTCAGAATTCGACGTACTGAAATAATTGTTTGATTTGTATGTCAATAATAGTTTTATAATGCTTATCGCGCGTAATTTTTTAATTTTTCTTTTTTACGATTTACGATTTTAGATATTTCTAATAATTTTATCAATGTTGTTGTATGTTTGTGACACTGATGTCACCTTGTCTGGAAGGCTCGCCAAGGCGAAGTATAATAACAACGATTCTCTTTGTTATAATGATTCGAACCTTTATTGTTGAGTCAAATTTAAGATGTATTCAAAATGGGCGATAAGCGAAGCTTGTAGACTGATAACTTGTGCATTCGTTAAGATGCGTGCACCGATAATTCGCGCACATTACTGTCTGCCTTCGCGGTGAGCGTATACTGAGAACGTTAGGTAATAAAATGCAGCGGCAGAACATCAGGGTGATTCGCATTTTGGCTTCGGGATAAGAAGCGTTACAATGAATAGATGATCCGTATTGATCGGGATTGGGAAGGGAACTGATTTCTCGCACGCGGAATGTGTGCGCGATCGTCACCTTTCCGAATGTCGCGCACGGGGAGAGGGGGGGGGGAGGGTCTCGTGCCTGATATGAGAAAAACAGCGTGATTAGAGCGAGATATACATATTTAGAATGGTGACGGCTTGATGTCTAGACAGACTGAGCGTCTGTTTACTTATCATCGCCGAGAATACATTCAAATCAATGATTATTCCGGAACAAATATAATTGAAAAACAATGCGATACTTAAAGAGTTTAATATTTGTTTTAATTTCAACATTCTAATTTATAATTTAACGAAATTAACATATTCAAAGTACCAGGTGTATAAGTTTAAATCCGCTGTTTGCTCATAGGTGGCATTAGTGAGCGTACAAAGCTACTCTGGGCACACAACACACTTTTTTTTATGTATTTGACATCTGTCATTAATCAGTGCACATCATCAGCAATTTCATACAACAACATACATTTTTTCTTTCGTAAACATGTCTATTTTGCTAAAAAAAAAAAGCATATGTGGGAAGTTTTGCTTTTCTGTTTCAATTTGAAGAAATCGGCTGCCGAATTGCATTGAATGCTTGTGGAGGCCTATAGCGACAATGCTTTATCGGAAACAACGTGCAGAGATTGGTTTCGCCGGTTCAATGACGACAATTTTGACCTGAATGACAAGAAGCATGAAAATCGACCCAGGAAGGTTGAGGACTGCAGGCTCTTTTGGACAAGGACGATATCCAATCGCAAAAAATGCTTGCTGAGCAATTGGGTGTTTCTCAAGCAGCCATTTCCATGCGGCTACATGCCATGGGGAAGGTTCAAAAGATCGGAAAATGGGTGCCGCATGAACTGAACGATAGGCAGATGGAGCGACGCCAAAACACATGTCAAGTTCTGCTTGCCAGACAAAAAAGAAAGTCGTTTTTGTATCGGATTGTGACAGGCGATGAAAAGTGGATCTATTTTCAGAATCCTAAACATAAGAAATCTTGGGTTGATTCCGCCCAACCATCAACATCTTTCTCAAGAACCAAATCACTTCGGATGGAAGACGATGCTGTGCGTTTGATGGGATCAGGAGGTTGTTTACTACGAGCTGTTAAAACCTGGTGAAACTGTTAATGCTCACCGCTACCACCAACAACTGATCAAATTGCACCGTGCTATGCGTGAAAAAAGACCACGTTATCGGAAAAACATGACAAGATGATTTTCCGCCACGACAACGCACCATCGAACACGTCAACAATGGTCCAAAACTATTTGGAGACACTCAACTGGGAAGTGCTACTCCATCCCGCTTACTCACCTGGCACCTTCTGACTATCACCTGTTTTCGTCGATGGGCCTGCGATCATTGAGCGGCATTTCGATTTTTACGAAGACGTCCGAAAATGGCTTGATGAATGGTTTGCCTCGAAAGATGAAGCATTTTTTTGGCGTGGTATACACAAATTGAAAGATGGGAAAAATGTATAGTTAGCGAGGGCAAGTACTTTGAATAAATTTGTTTTTGCTTTCTAGGAAAAAAAATGTGTTTTTCTGACTAAAAAACAGCGGATTTAAGCTTATACACGCGGTATGTGAAAGAGATAAGAGTGATAGAGGGGAAAAGTAAGAAGAAACATATTTTTATAAACGTGTGAATGTGTTCAGTTAGTATGCCCTCTGCGCGTAAAGTCTAACCCGACGCGCCCGTGTCTAACCCTGAGTGTTGTTGCTGCTCGTCTCACGCGACCCGTGACATGCTAACTATTTCTTCTTGTAATTTAAAAATTAAGTTTCTGGCAAAATTTTTGCAAAGAAAAAATCGTCTTATAATTAAGTCTTATAATTAAGGAATATGACACTTCAAGGATAAATGTTTATTCTGAATCACTTTATATAGCTCACTACGCAAGTTATATTACTAAACAAGCGAAACGGAAAATGAAAAATCAAAATATAATACTGGAAGTAAATTATAACATTATAAGTAGGTGGAAATAATAAAGTACGAGGCACACAACAGTGTACAATGTTCGATTCTTATTTTTATTTCGAAACATCAAAGTTTTCCGACATTCAAAGTCAGTCAGCAGCACGATAAATCGTTGATAAAACGACCGTTAATTATTATCGATTCATAAAGCATTCCCGCGATGGCAAACCCCTTCCTTTCAAATTCATCAATTTGCGTATCGACGGTATATTCGGGCTATAGTTTACGCTATCCTCATTGATCATGTAAATATTTTCGTCGAATATCTTGAGTGTAAAGTAAAAACGAATTACAATTGGTAATATTAAATAGTAAATAATTTTGATTCAGCCATTGATGGGCGCCGGGAGAATTACTTGCAGGAGAGCGCATCTAGAAAAATTCAAATTCGAAACATTTTTAAATAGCCAAGACGATTTAAATTTTTGTTCCAACATTGAGCTTTTTAAAATTGATTTTTCAGTTTTATTATAAATGTTAATTAATGTTTATGCATTTAGTTTCTGTTTAATTGAAAATATTATTTTTCATATTACGCGATTTTTTTTTCTGTGGATTTTCTATTCCTCTCATTTTTAATGAGATAAGAAGGTATAAATGCATCTCCTTGTATTCCCTTCGTGGCGCCCATGTTTAATACTGTTTTTCGACGATGGTTATGAGACGAGCAGCGCAAATCGAGCTTTACTTCCGATTCGCGAAGCGTAAATCTAAAGCGATGCGTACATTGATAACATTCATTGATCTAAAAATGTCTTCGACATTCGAGAGTAGGAAAGGAAAGTAGGAAGAATTTGGAGCATCGAAGACTCCGATTTATTATCTTATTTCCACTCTCTTACTCTCTCTCTCTCTCTCTCTCTCTCTCCCCTTCCCCCCTCTCCCATTCTCTTCCTTTCTCTTTTTTCTTTCTGTTTTGAGCATACTTTTGCTTTCATATATCTTCTATCATATCTATCATATCATTATCTTTCGCATGCGCATTCTCTACATTCTTGTCTTTCTTTGGCACAAAGTCATCCGGCACTAAGTAGCTTAGCGGTGACCAGCAGTGGATGCCTTCTTCACCGTGGCCATAGTATCGGTATGAAAAAAGACATCGATAGGATGTGCGACAAGCTGCTACTTCCGTAGAAATCGCCGACGCCGCTACTGGCACCGGAACTTTGAGCAGCTTCAGCTAAACCTAGAAGAAAATTATACCTTTTCACTGAAAAAAAAATGCATAATCGATAGCGGTCGCGATTGCACTGGGAATCAATCGGGCGCTGAACCTTACCGAAATAAACAATAGGATTGATAATGCTTATGAATAATAAATCTGCTATTTATACTTACCACCGATAATGGATACGTGATCCTTCACTCGAGATCCTCTTTCGAAACCAATTTTAATTTCTGAAAATGGACATAACTTAAATTTAAAAACCTTAAAGTATATAAAAGGCGTATAACAGGCGTTATAACTGACAGATTAACTCACCATACAATCTCAAAGTGCCGTCTGCTTTTCCTAGGCTATTTGTTGAAACGCATTTGTAACTACCGACATCTCTATCCGTAAATTTTTTGATTAAGAGCCACATCAGGACCGTGTATCCCGTTCGTTCCTCCCGCACGTTGTATTTCGGTCTACGAATCATACAAATGTTATGTTAAGTATTAGAATATTCTAGAATGGAAAAGAAAATGCTGGGCAAAAAACGGGAGAGAAATAGAAAAAAAGAAATGGAATTTCCGATACGGATGTATGAGTGAGAAGTTAAGCGATACTAGTAATGAGAAAAAAAAGCTGAAAAAGAGATAATTCGACAATAAAAAAATGTGAAAAAAGCGCGCAAGAATAGTGAGAGGCAAGGAGAGTTTCTTTGAAGAAAGAGTTTCTTTGGAGTGCAAGAGCAAACAGAGAAAGTAGAGAAGGAATCCTGGAAAGAAAAGAAGGGTTAGAACCAAAGCGCATAGAGAATAGCGGGGAGTAAAAATAGAAGTTGTTTTCCAATAAGGACACAGTCAGATACAGTGTAACACAGAGAATCATTATATCCTTGTTGTTTGCCTAAACAAGGATGAAACAATTCACTGTGTGACAACAATTACGAGTGTGTTACTTAGTGTCTGACTGTGTCCTTACTGAAAAGTATCCAGAGACTAGAGAGGAAGGTGCGCTTCGATCGACGAAGAGACACTTAAATAATGCTCCCACACAGAACGCTTCTGGCGGGCCTGCCGCCGAAGATCTCCTTTCTAATCTCTGAGTACTTTTCAGTAAGGATACAGTCAGACACTAAGTAACATAAGAGATATGCGAACTTCGAGTATTTGCAAGAACATGACGACCTCCATGATTTGTCATGTGTTTGTATGTTTGTAAGTACAAATTATTAAGTTTAGATAATAATGATTCATTATAAAATGTTATGCCAAAAACTAATATTATAAAATTATGCCAATAAATAATATTATAAAATTAATGTGAAAATATTGTAACGTATTCCTAACTTATAATGTACATGACTTTATAACGCATAATAAATAAATAAAAGTGATATCTTGAAAATAATAATACGGCTATTGCATGTCAAATTGTAGAAATTCAGGGATTTTTTTATGAAATATTTCCCAAAAGATCGAAAGAAGGGCTCAATGAGTTGTGAATATTCCACGAGTGAATTACCTATAGATTCTAGTTGTATTTATATTTACATACATTTAGCGAAGTGAATATATTAATATATATATATTAGGTGTACAACTTTGCTTCCGCCGTTTTCTTATAGATGGCTTTAGCGGTAAGTGGTCGAAATAAATAGATCATAGACGTCATATAATAAACTTGGACATCTGTCAACATAATAGAAACATTAGTCGATTTGTGTCTGCATCATAAAGTTATTCTCGATTGAAAATGTCAATTTACGAGCCAAATTCTCGTCATTTGCGGGAGGTTTTAATTTTTTGCTTCAATATGAAGAAATCTGCGGCTAAGGCTCATCGAATGCTCTCAAATACTTATGGTGAGGCCGCTATTAGTGAAAGAACGTGTCGTGAGTAGTTTCAACGCTTCAAGAACGGTGATTTTGACGTCCAAGATCATGCTCTGTATTTGGTGGGATCAGCTCGGCGTAGTGTATTATGAACTGTTAAAACCGACTAAAACAATCACAGGCGATCGGTATCGAACGTAATTGATGCGTTTGAGCCGAGCATTGAAAGACAAACGGCCGCAATACAACGAGAGACACGATAAAGTGATTTTGCAGCATGACAAACTCGACCCCATGTTGCGAAAGTGGTCAAGACATACTTGGAAACATTGAAATGGGAAGTCCTACCCCACCCGCCGTATTCTCCAGACGTTGCTCCCTCTGACTATCACTTGTTTCGATCAATGGCACACGGCCTGGCTGACCAGCACTTCCGGTCTTATGAAAAAGTAAAAAATTGGATCGATTCATGGATAGCCTCAAAAGATGACCAGTTTTTTCGACGCGGGATTCGTAGGCTACCCGAAAGATGGGAGAAAGTAGTGGCCAGCGATGGACAATACTTTGAATCATAAATGTATAACCAGTTTTTTTACAATAAAGCCTCGAATTTCGGAAAAAAAACGGCGGAAGCAAAGTTGTATACCTAATAATTCGTAACAAGTAACGAATAAAAATAACGAGTAAAAAGTAACATTAATTACTTTTTTAGTAACGAATGTCTTTCAACCTGTTACAAGCAACGTTTGACTTCTCTAACTCTGATGTTATTATAAAAAATTCACAGTGCCATTATCATCGTTATTATAACAAGCTAACGATTAACAAAGTAATAGCGTTACAACTTACAAATAATGCATTATTTGCCAATTCTATAAATAATTATAATTATGAGTAATTGTGATTTTTAATGATGTAAATACAAGTGCATTATTTTTATGTATCAATTGCATTATCTTTTAATAGCCCTTGGATTATTTTTATTAAATTATTAAATATAAATTGCGTGTCAATTTAAATTGTATAATCTACGTACAACTCTATATTTAACTTATAATTTTGCTTAACAAAATTATAAGTTAAATATATGTGAATCGACATTTACTTTAATTGCAATTATTTTAATTGCAATTATTTTAATTGTAATTACAGTATCATTGCAACCAAAAATTACTTGAATTGCAATTACAGTATAATTGAAGCGTAATTGTAACTACATTGTAATTATAATTAAAATAATTACAATTGTAATTAATTACACTTATGATTCAATTATGCCCAACTCTTTAGCGAGGCGATACATTGGCACATAAAAAATATCGCTTTGCTGCTCTGCTATTTGATGCTTGCTACGTCTAATCTGAACTAAGTATTAGTTATTATTAGGTTATTAGTCGTATTATTTTTCTGAAATTCCATTTTTCGAAATTTCGATTGTAATGAAGAAGCACTCTTATTTTATTGAGGTAAGGCAGCGAAAGCATCAGCACTAATTTGTCTACACACAACTCTTATTTGTCAAAGTGAAATAAGCGACGATTGATCCCAACCCACTCTCAACTATGGGGGGTCTGGGGTTTTTCGTGATTCGAAATAAAACATACACATATAATTGATTCTATCTCTCACAATTCATAATCAGAATATTTCTGAGTATTTTTGGAAAATGTTCCAATTTATATAAAAATTATAAGAAAAATTTTCATAAATTGAGAAGTTACCATCTTTTTACATTAATGTTCACAGTCCATGATTAACGATGACTAAATGTGGAAACACAATAAAAAACCAGATTCTTTCTGGAAATCCTTGTGAAAATTTTTCTCAGGATTTTTCATATATGTTAATTATAAAATATCGTAAGATTTCTAAGATTTTATGTAAGTATAATTTCTGATAAAATGTTATAAAATCTAAAAAATTTGAAAACATTTTTTAAAAATTATGGGATAAAAAATTTGAATTCAGAATTTCAGAATTCACTTGTATGAAAAATTCTAAGAGAAGATATAAACTTTCCGAGTATTTCTGGAAAATGTTCCAATTTGTATAAAAAATATGAGAAAAATTTTTAAGGAAAATACAGACAATACGAACAGAAAATAAGGATTTCAATCTATCAAGAAACATTCATTCTAGTATATATAGTTTCCGATATGTTAAAATTTGTTATGTTTTCTGTTTTCATTGCATGTGCTTTTCATTGTGCTTGTAGCTTAAAGTTTACGTCCGCTTAAAATTACATTTGACATACAAGACGAAAAACTGAATTTTCAGAAGTTGTAAATAAATAAACAGAATGGATGTAAAAGAATTTGATAGTTATTATTACATGTAAGTGCGTAAGGTTCCCGCTCCTTCCCCTCCCATGTAAAACCAAAGTTAATTTATTGTTATAATTTATTTTTAAAAATAATGTAACTTCGTCAAAAATCAATATTGAGATGTTTAAAACAGCATTTTAAAGATTGAAACTTCTACTTTTTAGATCGGTACTTAAAGAATCGGTCTTAATGATATTTTGTAAAGTTACATAAACATAAATGAAGACGCATCAAATCTTAAAAATTTTTACGAAATTTGCGAAGTTCTACAGCGCGAATTAAAAATTGTACACAAATGCGATTTATATCATTTGAAAGAGTGAATCTTTATCTTTAATTTCTCTTTTTATGAAACTTCGATTTTCTTTTTCACCGCGTTATTCAACATTGAATCAAAAATGACTTTTTTTTGTTTCAATATTGAATAACTCGAAAGAGTTCAATGAAAAAGTAAATTAAAGGTAAAGATTCACTCTTTCGATTGCTGTAAATAACATTTTTGTGTGAATTTGATTTTACGCCTTTGTAAAATTTGTACAAAATTTTCACATTTTACGGATACCCATATGTGTACGTATAGCTGCATAAAGGATCAGTCAGATTGAAATATCAATTACCGATTTCGAAAGAGAAAGTAGAGTTTAAGCTTTAAAATGCTTTAAACATCTCGTTTTATACATCTCTTTTTTAAACCTCTCAAAATAGTCGCGAAGCAATATTCGAAAAAGCATTTTTAAAGCCATAACAAATTTTTGTAATTAAGTTAGTAAGTTCAACACTATTCGGCGATCCATCATTAAATCTAGATCTAAATTCAATCAAGCAAATCTGGGACTTTCTTGACCGCCGATTGAGAAATCTTTCGAATCTATAATTTGTATTCTCAAAATTTACAAGAATTGAGTGATATTTTGCAACGAATCTAGCATGAAATTTTACAGAATTTAATCCGGCAATTTATCAACATGCAAATACGCTGTCAAGAAGTGATTTGTCATAGAGATAGTAATACTCAATTTTTAACTGTGCACACACACACACACACACACACACACACACACACACACACACACACACACACACACACACACACACACACACACACACACACACACACGCACACGCACGCACGCACGCACGCACGCACGCACGCACGCACGCAATTCTTGTTTGAGTATCCAGCTAAGTACAATAGATGATAATGAAGTTCCTAATTTTGGACAATAGCCTAACGATGATTGAACTGATAGCATTTGTCTTATTGTTTTACAACGCATCAATTTTGATAAGTGGTATTGTTACATTGAAGATAATATAATCTTATAATCGAACCGTCTGTAATTAGTGATGACATATATATTATTTTTTATTATACACCTACATCTGTGTCGGCTCTCATTGGCTTCACATTCCTTTATTAATTGAACTAACTTAATTATAAAAATTTGTTATGGCTTTAAAATGCTTTTTTGAATATCGCTTCGTGACCATTTTGAAAGATTTAAAAAAGAGATGTATAAAACGAGATGTTTAAAAAGTATTTTAAAGCTTAAACTCTCTATTTTTGAAATCGGTAATTGATATTTCAATCTGACTGATTCTTTATGAAGCTATACGGATATAAATGACTACCGGTCAAATGTGAAAATTTTGTACAAATTTTACAAAAGTCTATAGCATGAAGTAAAATTCACACTAAATGTCATTTACAGCAATCGAATGAGTGAATTTTTACCTTCAATTTGCTTTTTATTAATCTCTGTACAATTTTTTTTTGAGTTATTCAACATTGAAGCAAAAAGGGTTCTTCCTGTTTCAATGTTGAATAATTCGGTAAAAAAAAAAAACGTACAAACCTTCATAAAAAGAGAAATTAAAGATTCACTCTTCCGAATGATGGAAATTGCATTTGTGTACAATTTTTAATTTGCGTGGAATTTCGTAAAAATTGTTAAGATCTGATGTGTCTTCATTTATGTTTATGTACTTCTTAAAATACTTCATAAAATATCATTAAGACCGGTTTTTTTTAAGTACCGATCTGAAAAGGAGAGATTTCAAGCTTTAAAATTTTTAATCATCTCGATACGATAATTTTTGTCGAAGTTACACTATCTTGAAGTATTGTATGTCTATTTTTATAGGGTGGAATAAATGATTCTTTAATTTTGTTGAGTAGTGTAAATCTCGCTTTGTATACAAACTTGAAAATCTATATGGAGCTGCACTTGACGTGGAAAGGAAAACCTTAAGGTCTTATTCCTGTACTGTATGAACTAGCGCATACGGTGCAATAGGTTAGAGCAAAACATACCTTAATCAAAAAGTTCCTGGAATTCATTCAGAAAATTCAAAATACAAGTTTTATTCATCAAAAGTGATATTGTCCCCTTCAAAGTACTCCCCAGCAACTGCAATGCACTTATGCCAGCGCTTGATCCAGCTCTCGAAACATTTCTGGAACTCTATTGTCGGTATAGCCATCAGAGCCATCTTCGATTTTTCCATTACCTCCTTTCGGCTGTTAAAACGCGTTCCCCGTAATGGTTTTTTAACTCGATCGAACAGAAAAAAATCGCAGGGAGCCATATCAGCCATGAATTCGATGGTTGTTGGATAGTATTCGTTTCGTTCTTGGTCAAAAATTCACGGATAATGATGGCACTGTGCGTTATCATGATGCAAAATCCACGAGTTGTTTGTTCACAAATCCTTTCTTCTTTGGCGAACTGCTTCACGCAAACGTCTCGCCCAAATAATACTTCTTATTAACTGTCTGATCTTCTGGCAAAAATTCGTGATGTACAATATCGTTGTAATCCATGAAAACCGTGAGCATCGCTTTCTTTTTCGACTGAAAATGATGTGGTTTTTTTTGGTCTTGGCTCATTTGAAGCTTTCCATTCACTCGCTTGATGTCTGGATTGTCGTACTCATCAACCCACGTCTCGTCTCCAGTAATGATGTGTTGGATCGGATTCAGCCTTGGAAATCATGTCTTTGGATGACAACGCGAACCCTTTTTTGCATGAAATTCAGTTCTTTCGGGACCAACTTTGCATCAACACGATGTAAACTCAAACCATTAACTACACTGTTCTGAATGGATCCAATGTTTAAGTCCTCTGCCAGTTCTCTGATAGTTAATTTGCAATTATTGGTCATTGAACATTTCTCTCACTTTATTGATGTTTTCGTCGGTTTTCGATGTCGACGGCCTGCCACTGCGCTCGTCATCCTCGACGGACTCATGACTACTTTTGAAGCGTTCATGCCACTCATAAACGGCTGTTTTCTTTAGAGTATCACTGCCGAAACAGTTTCCCAATATTTCCAAGATTTTCACACCATTGAATCCATTGTTAACGCAAAATTTAATATAAACTCGTTGTTGCAAATTCAACTCCATTTTTATAATTATAAAAAATCGAAAATACGTGCAGAGGTAGATGTACTCAAGACGGCGTAACTTTCACAAATGTCAAGTTATGGTGATAAAATTTGGTGGAAATGTCAATGATAGATGTAGCAACCTAACCAAAAAAACAGAACTCAAATCAGCTGACTCAGAGCATCACCTGGTGATAATTTCGGGAACTTTTTGATTAAGGTTGTATATAGGTACATTTGTTTCACTTCAACTTATTGCGCCATGTGCACCACTTCAGACAGTGCAGAAATAAAAATACAGACCTATAAGGCTGGTTCATAGTCGGATCTTATATTTAAGATCGCCTATAGGCGTAAGTAGTCATGAATCAATTGGATTCATATTAACATCTTAAAACTTAAGATAAAAACGGACTATGAATACTATCCATTACAGTACTATTACATTTTCTCATTTTTTCTTTCAATCCTTTCTCTCAGAGGCAGACTTCGTTCGCATGCGCGAAACAAGAGAGAACGTATCAGGGCCAAAATGGATCTTTTTCTACATGAGAACTAAGAACTGCCTCCATTCTTAAAATTCCAGTTTAGACCATGATATAAAGATAAAGACTCGTGCACATGCCCCTATAGTCAATAAGAATTTTTCACAAACGTACGTCATTATTAAGCACGAAATTCAAATATATGCTTTATATAATATATGCTTTTAATATTTATTTATATTTTTTTAATATTTATTTATTATTTATATTATTAATATTTTTTATATCATATGCTTTTTAATTCAAAAAATTTTCCAATTCCTTTCAATTCGACTCATTTTTTTGTCTTATGATGGTAATTTCCGCATCCTTTAACTGTACAATGCATTTTGAACATAAAATCACTCGAACTTTGTATTTATTCGGCATGTACTGCACATGTATTGGCGATCATATTTCTTTGATACGTTTCATTTCGGAAACAATCGAATCTATTCGAGCGTGACGTATGTCATAACATATGCTTATGTCTGCGCAACTCTCTACCAAGCTCTGAGCAACGCTCTACCATCGGACAAGCCCTTGTCTTTATATGGTCTTTATATCAGACTTTATATCATGATCTTTATATCAGACATACTATTGGCTCCTGTACACTGAACTCTTGCCGTGCGGCAAAATGTGATGCAGCAAGCGTTTCCATGTCCAGTGTGCAAAAGCCATCAGTTTATAACTGTAAAAGATTTTTTAAATAGTCAACAACTTAAATCATAGACCTTATAAATAAATGGACTAACAATTGGTTATAGTTTCTGCAGAGAAACGGTCTCTGAGAGTATTTACGTGTTACTGAAAAAGTAAAAAGGATTGATTGAATGGATTGTGAGAAGAACAATTGTGAATTTGTGTGATGTAAATTTAAGAGAATTTGCATAAATTTAACTGAATTTAATAATAAGAAAGTGCATAAAGACAAAGAGGCACATACTATTATTCTAATAAAGTTAGTTACAATAGTTAGCTAGATCTTTATTGCATTCCCTTGAAGTTACAAATATTGTTCAAAAAGTCATTGCGTTTTTTCCAATAGATGGCGTTGTCCACGTTTATTTGTATGCGAGCGTGACATGAATGTCAAATGTTTACGCGCATTTTGTGCGTTACACTCAACCTAAAAACCAAAAAAAAGTTGACGCGATTCGGTCGAGTTTTATGCTTGCAATTGTGGTTCAAACATGGAGAATTTTGAAGAGCATATTCGCCATATTCTGTTTTATTACTTCAAAAAAGGGAAGAAAGCAACTGAAGCAAGGGAAAAGTTGCGTCGAGTTTATGGCAGAAATGTCATCAAAAAAAGGCCAGTGTCAGAACTGGTTCGCCCGATTCCGTGATGGTGATTTTTTAGTCAAAGACGCTCATCGCTTCGATAGGCCTTCCAAGATTGACGACGATGAAATGAAAGCATTAGTGCAAGCAAATAAGCATTCAACGGTTTGGGAGCTTGCTACCGCTCTAAAAGTGTCCGTTGGAAGTGTTCATGGTCATTTGAAATCGCTAGGCTTCGTAAAGAAGCTCGATGTTTGGGTACCGCATGAGTTGAAAGAAATTCATCTGACGAATCGCATGAGCGTCTGCGATCAATTTATCAAACGCGAAGAAAACGATTCGTACGATTCTTAAAGCGTATGATCACGGGCGGCGAAAAATGGATTGTTTACAATAATATCAGCCGAAAAAGAAGTTGGAGTAGGCAAGATGAAGCACCGGAAAGACAAGAAGATTCACCAAAAGAAGGTAATGCTGTCAATATGGTGGGATTGGAAGGGATCAGTCTTCTATGAGCTACTTCCAAAGAACAAAACGATTAATTTCGATATCTACTGTGAGCAGCTGCAGAAATTAAGTGATGCCATCACATAGAAACGTCCCGAGCTAATCAATCGTAAGGGTGTGATGTTTCACCACGACAATGCGAGACCACATACAAATTTGATCATTCGGCAAAAATTGTTGCAATATTGTTGGGATGTGTTACCACATCCATCGTATAGTCCAGATCTTGCACCATCAGACTTCCATCTCTTTCGCTCCTTGCAAAACTCCTTGAATAGTAAAACTTTTGCTTCTGAAGATCTCATCAAACAGCACCTAGACAAGTTTCTCGCAGAGAAGGATGGGAAGTTTTATGAACGTGATATTATAAAGTTGCCCGGGAGATGGCAGAAGGTCATCGAACAAAATGGCCAATATATCATTGATTATAATGTTCATTATATATATTAAATAAACACACCTAAAAATCAAATGAAAAAAACGCAATGATTTTTTGAACAACCCAATATATACAATAACAATATCACAAAGTTTTCTTATCCTATCTTAATCTACTTTACCGCATCTCTTTCTTCCGATAATATCTCTATATCACTCTTCTATTCTCAAAAACTACAACTCATTAATTCTCCTCGCCTTTTCCCTTCTGTTCTCTTTTACCTTCTCCTTCCTCTCTTACTTTTTTCCTTTTTCTCTCTCTTCTCTCTCTTTTTCATTTCTCACCTTTCCTCCCTTCATTCCTTAACTTTCTTTCTTTCCTCTACTTTCTTCCCTTTTTCCTCCATCTCTCTCATCTCTTCTTTCTCCAAAATTTACAACTTCTTGTCAGCTCCTACATTCCCTATATTCCAACGCCTACTCTTTTTATATATGCTTCCATGATTCCACTCTCATATAGCCTACACTTTCTTTCCTCTTTTCCTTTCCAATATCTCTCTTCCTTCATCTCATTCCTTAATCTAAACCTAACTATCCTCCTATATCTCTTCTCTCTCCATCCTTTCCTTAAATATGCTGGAATCCCCCCTCCCCCTTTATCCATACATATATTACATTTCGCTTTCTTTTTTTCTCATATTTCCTCCTTCCGCATTTCTCTTTCTTTCAGCTTTTCAAACCTTCTCCATCTCCAGCTTTGCCAGCTTTCCAATTCCAGCGTCCTGTCCTCGAAATATTGTCCCTTTTCTTTCTCCCAATCTTTTAACTTTCACCCATTCTTTACATCCCTTATCTCTTCCAAACATAACTGCGCCAAAAAACTACCCTCTCCCCTCTTCAATCTCTCCTCGAATCTAAGCTCTTTTTTCCATTCTTCCTCTTACTTTTTCCCTTAATATTTCCTTCCTTATCATGCAGCTTGGCATCTTTCACTCCTAACACCTATCTTAATATACCTTTATCCTGCAACTTCTCTACCCCTTCCCTCTTTTTTTAGCCCCAGATTTTCACCCCATAACTTACCATAGCCCAACGCATCAAATATGAAGGCAAGTCAATTTTTAAAAAAACATAGTAAAAATATTTTTTTTATAGATTTCTTTTTATTTGTCAGCATAGTCTCCTTTCAGCTCGATATACTTAATCCAAGAATTCTCCAGCCGTCCGAATAATATGATTTGTCCAATCTTTCAAAATAAGCTTTTGTTTCGGCGATGAACTGCTCTCTGGTAAATCTCTTTCCTCCGAACCATTTCTTCAGATTTGGAAATAATCGCAGAGTCCACTATATCTGGCGAATATACTGGATGGAAGAAATTCATAGCGGAATTTGTTGAATTTGACCAGTGCCGGGCACGTATGAACCCGTGCATTGTCTTGATGGAAGAGCACTTTCTTTTTCGCTAAATGGGAACGTTTTTTCTTTAAAATGTTGTTGAACGGTCCAATGAGGCTACGTAATAATCGCCATTGATCGTTTGCTTCGACGGAAGGTAATCGATATGAATTATATATACTGCGTGCATCCCAAAAAACTGTGGCTATTCCTTTCCAGCCGACTTTACGGTCTTCGTCTTCTTCGGAGCTAGTTCACTCCGTGAAGTCCATTTTAACCTTTCCTTCGTCTCGGATGTGAAGTAATGGATCTGTGAAGTAATGAATATGTTTCGTCCATCGTAATGAATCGATGCAGAAATTCATCTGGATTACGTTTTTGTTGAAACATGTCCAAACATTGTTTTGAAATCGTCACAGGGTCGCGCTTACGGGTCACAGTGAGCAAATGCGGCATCCAACTTGGCGATAGCTTTTTCATATCTAATTGTTCGTGCAAAATTGGAATTACTGTCATGTGATGTACCTGTGGCCTTAATAAGCTCGCGCACTTTCACTCGTCGATCAGTCAAAACAATATCGTGGACTTTATCGATGATTTCTGGCAGCCTCAATTGGACGTCCCGAACGAGATGCATATTACATGTGGATGTACGACCACGTTTAAATTCATTCACTCAATTGTATACAGTCACAAACGCTGCAGATGAATACTATCCAACTCGGCTTTGATTTCTTTCGGCGTTAAACTTTTCATATGTAGATGTTTGATCACTGCATGAAACTGGTTTTTTTTTCATTTTGCAAAAAATACAAAGGTTATTCGCTTTAATCGTTTACAGAAATGAAACCACGCGATGAATTCCGCTCAAAATTTGACAGTAATCAGCTGAGAGATGCTACTTGTCAAAAAGTAATGTGATATGACACTACGAGTGCCCTTTGACAGATTTTCTAAAAACTTACTCGAAAAAACTTGACTCGGGCTCGTACTATATCCTTCTCTTTTAATTATTGCCGAATCTCTTTTTCCCAATTCTGCACCTGTCCCATTACCGCCGCCTTCGCTACCCTTTCTTTTACATGCTCCTCCTGCCTTTCATTTCTTTGCAACGTATATCCCAGATATTTGAAATTCTTTACCTCTTCTATCACCTTATACCCTTTCATCTCCAGTCCATCTTATTGCTCTTATCCCCTCTCTTCCTGAATCTCATTATTTTAATTTTTTCTCTATTTAGCTCCGATCCCTTCCTTTCAATATACTCCTCTAACCTCTCTATCATACTTTTCATGCCCTTTTCATCCTTCGCCAGTAAAACTATATCATCTGCATAAGCCAAACCATATACTTTCTTGTCTCCTAGCTTTATTCCCCCCTCTCCTCATTTAATTTTTCCCATTTTTCCTCCAGGTCTGTCATCAGTATATTAAACAACAAGAGATTCAATGGACATTCCTACTTTATCTTCCTCGCTGTTCAATAACTTTTTCCTAATTCCCTCCCTACTCTCACTCTACTCTTTGTTTCCCACATTTCTTCCTTTTTCTATCAGCCCTCCCTTACTCCCCTCTGTCTCAATGCCTCTACCAATATTCCCCATCAAATCAAATGCCGCTTTCAAATTTACAAATAATGCTATTAGTTTTCGTCCTTTTTTCTTTACTTGCCTATTTATTAAAAAATTCAATACATATATATTATCTAATGTTCCCATCCCTTATCTGAGGCTCGCTTGATTCGATGGAAATCCTTTCCCTTTCACATCCTCCCTCAATTTTTCCGCCAACACCACCATATACAGTGATAGCATTCCTGTAGTCCCTTTCTGTCCTTTTTTCATTACTGGCACTACTACATTACTCCCTCTTTCCATTCCTCTGGTCACCCCCATCTCTCCATACTTACATATCCTCCAGACTTATTCTTCTATACCCTCCCCCCATACTTCCATACCTCGTTCGGAATCCTGTCCACCCCCATTGCCTTTCTGTCTTTTAATTTCCTAATCATCTTTTTTTCTTCCTCCCTACTCAACTCCTTTTTCATCTCCCGCTTCCTCCTTTTTTCTTTTCCCTTTTCCATTCTCCCTTTCACCTCCCCCCCCATAAAAACTCTTTGAAATAATCCTCCCATTCTCTAATCTCTGTCCTCTTATTTATCCCTTTTCACTTCTTCCTTTCTCTATTTACTATTTTAAATACTTGTTCCTCATTTTTTGCTTTCTTCTCTTTTCCATCTTCTCCTTTTTTTTTTGGCTTCATATAACTCTTTATATTCTCTTTTTTCTTTCCTCTCCTCCCCCCTTATCTCTTCTCCACTTCCTTAATGCTCTTCTCACTTCTGACTTCTTTTTCCTACATTCTATATCCCTATTCTCTCCTCTTTCTTTCTTTTCCTCTCTCCATTTCTACACTTTCCAATACCTTTCTTATTCTCCTTTTCACTTCTTTCAGACTCTCATGCACGTTTCCTTTCCTCCACTCTATTCTCTCTAACATCTGTTTAAATACTTCTCTACCTTCATCACTCCCCTATATGCTCCTTTTTCTTTCCTTCCATATCCTCTTTCTTACCTCTCTTTAGTGAAACTACAGTGGATGATAATCCGAATTTATTGTTTTACTACGTAATACTAATATTACGAATATTATTATTTTACTCCTATTACATTCCTATTTAAAATTGATCATCTCTTCTCTCTTATAAATTCTACCAACTTATTTCCATCTTTTTTCTTTCTATTCACTTCCTTTTTTCTTCCTCTTCTCCTTTATTCTTTTCCTTTATTCTTCCTCCTTCTCTCCTAGTTCTCG
Organism: Atta colombica; assembly: GCF_001594045.1. Lineage (NCBI taxonomy): Eukaryota > Metazoa > Arthropoda > Insecta > Hymenoptera > Formicidae > Atta > Atta colombica. The sequence goes on along the minus strand of NW_017259508.1, from coordinate 47,952 downwards.
GAGAGAGATCATTAAAATTCCCCCCCCCCCCCTATCACTGTTTTTACTTTTTACCCTGTCTTCTTTTTCCTCCATCCATTCTGCTAGATCCTCCAATTTTCTTTTCATATCCTTGTTAACATACACCCTCATTTTTACCCTATTTCTGCCTACTTTTATTCTTCCCATTACCATCCTCTCCACTTCTTTCTTCTTTTCCTCCCTCTCATACCCTATCATAACTCTCTTCTAATACTTATCACCTCCCATTGCTCTTCCATTTTTGTTTCTCTTTTTTGCGGCCTGCATCCTCCATATATATCCATCTGATAATCATTTTCTTACATAATTCCATCCTTTCTCCTCCACTCATGTTTCCATCAACACTATGGGATCTTATCTTTTCAAACTTGCTCAAAAGCTCTCTATTATTCATCACTGCTACATTCCAAAAGCTATCTTCACTCTTTTTTCTCTCTCCCTTCTTCTTTCCCCATTTCCTTCACTCTTCCCTCTTTTTTTTTCAATTCTCTGTTCCTATTTCCTTCTTTCTCTCTCTCTTATCTCTCCCCTTCTCTGCACTCCTCTTTATCCTCCTTCCCTTTTTTCTCCTCTCTATCTTTATCTCCTTTTCTATCCCTCTCCCTCTTATCTCTGTCTCTTCTTCCTTGCTTTCTCTTCTTCTCTGTTCTTTTCTCCAACTTTAATCTTTTCTCTCCCCCCCCCCTTTTCTCCCCCTACCATCCCTTAATTTTTCCTTCTCTTCATCTCATTTCTACTATTCTCTTTCAATCCCCTCTGTCCCATCCTTGCTCTTCTCTTCTCTTTTACAATCACCTGTCTCATCATCTACCTCATCTTCCTCTCATTCCAAGTCATGATAGAGCTTGCGGAGCCTTCTCTTGAAAGATCGGCAGAGTTGGAAACGGAGACACCAATTACAAGGATGCCGATACAGAGCGAGTCTCCCGCAAAATCGAAATCCGGGAGGGTCTCCGAGGGAGCCGAAGGAAACGCGACCCAGTCGAATTCCGCGCGCTAGGACGCAGGATGCGTGAATGACACAGCTCGCGGAGCCTGCAGGGCTTTGCACCAATTAGACGCGATAAGGCCCCCTTGTGGAGATAGCGATCATTGATGATTCCTTCCGAGAGGAATCAGCGTTCGGCACTTATGCTGTGGCGAGCGAGTAGCATGGAGGAAGGACGCAGGACCGAAAAAAAGTCAGATAACAAGCTTAAGGCCTGACAGGAGGATTACCGGAGTGAGACGATCGTCTCACAATTGTAAGGTCGCCAATTTTCATGTCTGGGAGGCGCGCATAATTATCGTTGTCGGATTTTGTATGTAAGACACACACGGAATTGTCGCGCGTCAGGTTTTCGTTTATATCTGAATGTATCGCCTCCCGTGACGACTCGTTATAAGAAGAGTTATTTTCCGCGTCTGTCATAGCCTAGTCTGTCATTTCCATTAAGTCTTGTCTCATATCGATTGTATCAGAACTTTATATCATGATGTTTGCATGGTATTTATCTATTTCTGATATTTTGTAAAAAGGCTCGAAGCCCTGTGAATGAGCACGAGGTCATGCCGTGTTTGTGAGGATATCGTAACCGTCTCCTATCTCAACTATCAGAGCGTCAAGCTAATATTCATGCGATTTGCGAAGTGTTCTTATGTGGCGTGAGCCGTCGAGAGTTAATACATACTGCGTAGAGCGCATCGAGACATGTGCGAGGCTAAAATAACGCATTTCGCATATTGTTGTTGACTTTGTCAACGAGTACGAGAGTCGGAGATTAATAAAATATATTTGTTATATACTTCTCATATACTTCTCATATAATTGTGATTTATTGCCGTCGCCCTTGCGTTTCTCCACGCGATCCTCTATCCTCGTTCGCGAACCGCTATCTCTACCATTCGCGAGACTGAGCTGCCGATTACGAGAGTCGTCGATGTTCTCAGTTTGGCAGAATATTGTGTGGAGAATATCCTAATTAATTTCGATAAAGAATGACTCACTCGAGCCCAACTATCATTTTCGAAATCTTACGTCGCCTCCAGAAATGGCCGCGTAAAGACACTTTTTGTCGCGTTTCTTTTAAGGTTAGACGAATCCTCATTGTAAAGAATGGAACCCTATCGAGTCGAGAAAAAATTAGCTGTGAACGCTCGATGAAGTTGCGCCAGTTTGCGAGTGCAAATTTGGCTAAGTCAAATCTTCCTCAATCCAGACATCTCTTCAGCTTCCATTCTTTATTATATTTCCCTTCTCTTCTAAACTCTTTAACATCATCCCCTCTCTTATTTACTCGCCTCTATCTTTCTTATTTTCTCTATTTTCCCTCCCCCATTTTATTCTTCCCATTATTTTTTTTATCTTCTCTTCTATTTCCCCTTCTTCTACATTTAACCCTTTTATATAATAATATTTCTTTTCCTTTCCTTCCTCTCCTTCCATTCAATTCTTTTCTCCAATCTTCTTATCTTTCCATCCATCTTTCATTCCTTTCGTCACTTCTTATCTCATCCCCGTCTCTCTTTTTCACTCCCTCCCCTTTCCACTCTTCTTTCCCTACGTTTTCCTACCTTTCACTTTATCTAATTCCCTTTCTAATATCTTTATCTTTTCCATCATTTCCTTCTTTTCCTTCTTCCATCCTTCCTTCCTCTTCTTCAACTCCTTTCTTATCCTCTCCACTTTTTTTCTCATCATCTCCTTTGCCCCTCTGCTACCTCTCTTATTTCTTTCTTAATTGCCGTTAATTCTTTTCTAATTTTCTTCCTCATCTCCTTGAACATATCTCTCCTTCCTTCCTGTCTCATTTTGACTGGTGATCTTATCGTCTTCTTACTCTTTCTAAAAATCTCCTCTACTATTTTCTCCTCCCTCTTCACCTCTACTATTTTCTCTTCCCTCCCTCCCTCTCTCTCCCCCTCTCTCCTTCTCGCTCTCTCTCCTTCCCGCCTCTCTCCCCCCTTCTCTCCTTCCCGCTTCTCTCCCTCCCCCCTCTCTCTTTCTCTTTGTCCTTCTTTCTGCGCTATCTTTTTTCGAACAGACTCAACTTATCCATATCTCTGTATTTCGAACCGATCGTCGTCCTTCTCTATTCTCTCCCGAATATACTTTCCCCCATCATTCACTCCTGAGCTCCGTTCCATCTCCCCGCGCGCCACGTGGTCGATACCTAATACTTCCCTTAATCTCAATCTCTTTCTTCTCTATCTCCTTCTCCGTTCACAATCCTTTTCCTGCACTTCTCTCCACGCTCTCTCGCCCTTCTCTTTTCTCCCTTTCTTACCTTACACTTACTTACACCTCTATTTCTCTTCATCTTCATCTTTTGCTCTGCCTATTCACAAATCACTATTTATATCATCCACTTTACTCTATCACACCGGAAACAGAAGTCCAACTATTATTCTAATAATTAATGCTGTGTACTTTATTCTAAAATATAGAGTAAAATTATCTATTATAAGATATTGACCATGGAAGATTGTAAAACTGCTAAGAATATTGATGAATACTGCAAGTATTGCTGATTCAATATTACTGATTAGTATTATATTGACCATGTTACCTTTATTATAAAAACTCTCTTCTTGTTGTTTATTACATATAAAACAAAGATAGACCATATTGATAGCGTGATCCTTGAAGGCACCCAATAAAGGATCCAAAATTTTAATACATTATAAAAAAATATTCACTAAATAGACGTATATACGATAAAGAAACTGTTCTTTATTGTACATACGTCTATACTCTTGATATGTACGGAAATTTGTAAAGCTAAAATTGTTCATGGATATAACTATTACGTAAAGTGCAGTCCTACACAACTTTCAAACTTCGTATGCAAAATGGAATTTAATTTATAAAAATTAGATTTTATTTTACATGAGGAAAAGGGAGGGAAACCATACATATATACACACACGCACACACACACACCACACACACACACACACACACACACACCACACACACACACACCACACACACACACCACACACACACACACACCACACTCACACACACACACACACACACAC
>NW_017259508.1:40735-43808 GCF_001594045.1 Atta colombica | reverse complement strand
CACACACACACACACACACACACACACACACACACACACACACACACACACACACACATGCACGCACGCACGCATGCTCACACGCATATGCGTATTGCGGACGATTTCGCCCTTCTCGTATCCAATACTTTATTTTGTCTACAATATCGTATTTCCTACTCGTTATGCCCTTAACTCCAGCACTCGACTTCCTTTGTTTCGTTAGTTAGACCACGGCTCCACGTACAAAGTGAATTGGCCAATAACGCAATGCATGATTTTGCCTTGACCGGTAACATAAAGATGAGGCAATTGTTTCAAAAATGTCGTTGTCCCTTCAAAAACTGCACGCCTACGCCCGCAGCAAATTAATGCCACAAAGATCGTGCGCCAAGATGAATAAAGAGGACATTTGGATATATGAGTCAAACCATGGAAATATACAAGGTGTAGCATTCCGCTGGTTGCGCAGTAAGAACATAAATTTGGGACAAGATGTGATTGATTGTTTCCGTATTCTATCGCTATTATGCCCAGATATGTGCATAAAGACAAAAATTGTATTAATGTTTCCATGTTTATAATTGCTGTCGCCATTATGAGCAATATTTCATTTTGTATTCACCATGAGCTAAACTATAGTAATTGAAAACATAAGGCTCAGCCGAAATCTGCGACTTTACAAAAATATTCAAAAGAGCTACACTCGAATTGAGTACGTCTCGGTCGAGTAAGAATAAACAATTGCAATGCGACTTTACTTGTAGCACCTGACACGAGGAATCGCAATGTGGCCAATTACAGCGAAATTATGGCAAAATATAACATGGCTATTTCTAACGGATGGTCATTTGTAACTTTATTATTTGCTATGTGGCCATTTGCAACGTGATTAATCGCAACACATGGTCAAATGTAACATGGTCAAATGTAACATGGTCAATGTTATCAATTGCGACGTGATCGATCGCAACATGGTCATTTGTAACATATGTGCAATCGCATCGTGGCCAATTGCAACGTGGTCAATAATAACATGGCGTTGCAATATGTGTTCAAATGCAACGTGATTATTTGTAACGCGTGGTCAATTGTAATGTGGTCATTTGCAACGTAATCAATTGCAACGTGGTTAATTGGGATAATGGCCAAATGAAACGTAATTAAATGGAACGCTCTCTAAAGAAACAAAATGCAGCATTAAAGTGAGAAGAAGGGTGAAGATTTTGAGATTTGGAAAAGTGTGAAGTAAGGATGCCCACTGAACCTGCTCTTGTTCAATTTGGTCATAGCCGATATAGAAATGGTAATGGAGAAAGGCTAAAACGGAAAGATGGAGAGAAAGTTTGGACACTGATGTATACAGGTGACCTGGTATTGTTAGCAAGAGAGGAGATTGAGATGGAAATGATTAGAGAAGATTAGAAAAATATATGGACAGAGAGAAGGTAAAGATGATTATAGGAAGGAGAAGAATAAAATGATAAGACTTAGAAAGGGAGGAGGCAGGGAAATGAGGATAAAGTGGGAATGAAAGAAAGAGGTCGTAGAGAAAGTAAAGAGATAAATTAAATATTTAGGGTAAACACTATAGAAGATTGGACAATAGAAAGAGCATATAAGAGAAGCAGTGAGGTAGGTAAGGTAAGGTAATAGTGACAAAGAGAGGGATGTGAGGAAAAGGGAGATTCGGAGAAAATTGGAAAGTTATTCGAGATGAATAGAAAGTATAATGCTTCATATAGCAGTGCTTCATATAGCAGTGGAAAGATAGTGGAAGAAAGAAAAGCAGAAAGTAATGAGATAGTGGAGAGAAGACATACAGAAACAGAAGAGAGAGGCAAAGATGAGAAAATCGAGAATGAATGCTACAGGCTGATTAGAATGGGCCAATACTTAAGGGAGAGAAAAAAGGAAAGAAAAGTGGTAGCAGGAAAGAAAAGGGATAGCAGGGTTTAAGTTAGGGAAGATGAGAGGGGGAGGGGGGAAATATTGGGAGGAAGAGGTGAAACGCAAACGCAGAATATGTGGAGCTGAAGAGATGTGAGTGCTTGTGCTGGAGAGAGATAGGAGAGATATTGAAAGAGAAATGAAGAGGTGACGATTCGATGAGACGGCTGATAAGACGGTAGGAGACGAGAAAGAGAGAGAGAGAGAGAGAGAGGAGGGAGAGAGGAGGAGGGGAGGAAGGGGGAGAGGGAAGAGAGATGTGGAGAGAGCAAGCAGGATGGGGAAGATTGAGGCAAAAAACAAATAAAAGTGATGATATATGTTGTATGTAATGTAAGAAGTTCTTGTTATCTTGAAAAAACATCAATGAAAGTTATACATATTTAGTCAAAGAAAAAGCGGTACAGTAGAAAAGTTTGAAAAATTTATGAAACTTCAACTGCTCAATGAATTTGAATGAGTAAATAATTATGATACAGAGGTGTTAAAAAAAAACAAAAATGAAGTTTAAAGTCTGTACTTTGAGAAACTTCTATACCGATTGAGTGGTATCAATAATTTTTCAATAACTGATGATAGAGAAAGGACCTGTAAAACTGGTAAGTAGAATCTCTTGTTTCTGGAGTTGCACGGAATACAACGCAGCTTAATGGAGTGAAAAAGGTGTAAAATTTCAAAATCTCTCCTTCAAAATGCGCTTTTGCGGAACTCGACAATTTTTAACCAAATTATGAAAATTTGAAAAAAAAACAATAGTTTTTTATGCGAAATAATGATGAATTGTAATGTTGTCATTATCAGTTCAAATAATAAGTCTAAAATGTTGATTATATGAAATCACATCCATGTGCGCGCGCACGCGCATTGTGCGTTCCTGTGGAAATTTTTTATTTATGCAAGTCTTGTGCATGCGCGTATGTATGCATGCGTGCACACTCGCGCAACTATTAATACATGTCATGAATGTTTCACACTTATTAACACTATTGCTAACGTTCGCGCGAGAGTATACGTACATATATATACGTACATGCGCACGACTTGCATAAATAAAGTTTTTACATACACACACACACGCACGCACGCACGCACGCACGCACGCACGCACGCACGCACGCCCGCACGCACGCCCGCACGCACGCAC
>NW_017259508.1:40205-40718 GCF_001594045.1 Atta colombica | reverse complement strand
CACACACACACACACACACACACACACACACACACACACACACACACACACACACGCACGCACGCACGCACGCACACACGCACGCACGCACACACGCACACGCACACACATACATACACGCAGATTTCAAGCATTCAACATATTAGATTTGTTATAGTTTAAACTGATAATTCAAAGCAACATTACAATTGACAATTCATTATTATTACAAAAAACTGTTTTTTTTTTCAAATTTTCATGGCGAAAAATTATCGTATTAAGTTCCTTTGAAGCGCATTTTGGAAAAATTTTGATATTTATGCTCTTTTTAACTCAAAAAGCAGCGTCAATTTGCTTTACTCCATGCAACCGTGAAAACGGAAGGTTCTACTTGTCAATTTTACAGATTCTCACTCTATCATCGGCTATTGGAAAATTATTATCGGCATTAGAAGTATTTCAAAGTACAAACTTCAACTTTCATTTTCGTTTTTTGACCTCTTTTATTGTAATTATTTAATAAGTTTTGAGTTT
>NW_017259508.1:31855-40105 GCF_001594045.1 Atta colombica | reverse complement strand
ATATATATATAAAATATATATACGTATATATATATTACAGTGAGCCGAAAAAAAATTTTTTCATTAGTAGTACCCAAAAGTTAGCTGGACCTCGATATGATTTAAGTAAAATTACATCAAAATTGATTGATATCTTTAAATTATCCCTTTATTTTGAAATTAGTATTTATGCATTTCTTGGGGATACATTTGTTAAAATTTGGAAAAATATTTCAAATTTTCATACAATTTGGCATAATCTGTTTTTTTTTGGTCGTGGAATGCGTATCCTAAGTCAGAAGTACATATTTCAAAATGGCAGATCCAATATGACGACATATTGAGTGACCTTGTCATAATCAGGTCAAGGTCATTTCTTTAAATGGAAAACTCTATTTTTTATTAAATATTCTTGTAGCTTATCTTGAGCTTTTGAAAATACTTTAATAAAATTACTTTTTGTTAAATACTTGTTAAGTTATAAGACAAGATCGATCACTGATCCGGTCAACTAAGGCAAGACTAATCATTGATCCGGCCAACTAAGATCAATTCAAATATATAAAGATATATTTGACTAAAGAGCCGTTAATAAAATGTTCAAATGGAGCTCCATTTATTTGAAAACATAGGTTCAACCGTTTTTCAAAATGTTCTACTGTTGAAATTAAAATATTTTGAAGAATGCTATAACAAACATTAATTATTCGATTTTTCATGTCTCCTGCAAATGTCGGCGGAGTTTTGTAAACAATATTTTTTATGTAGTTCCACAAAAAAAAATTACACGAAGTTAAATCAGGAGACTGTGGAGGCCATCGAATATATTCTCCCAATCCATCTTTCATAAAAGATTTTATTGAGATATTCCGTCACAATACGATGAGAATGAGGCGCACTATCTTGCTGCCATCACATTTTTTTGTTGAGTAGCAAAATCAATCTCTTCTAAAAGCTCAGGTAATTTATTCTGCAAGAAAGAAAAGTAAATTCTCTCATTTAAGCGATTATCAAAAAAGTATGGACTAATCAAATATCCATTTATAATCCCCTATCAAGTGTTTCAATTCCAACGATATGATTATCCAACGATATTGATTATCAACAAGTTGAGTTCAAAAGATTGTATGTGGATCAATAATGATAGTTATGCCTGTTAAATTGTATATTGTTATGAAATGAGTCTTCGTCAATGAAGAGATTGGAAAGAAGTTGGATCTTCTCTTATCATTGTAATGCCCAATGACAAAATTGTCTTCTTAGTCTCATATCATTTTTACTTACATCTTGGGTTAAAGTGATGTGAAGGGATGGAATTTATGTAATCTTTTAAAATCCTCCATATAGTGACATAAGGAATTCCTAAATTACATTGTAGTTCTCTAGTCGAAATATGAAGATTCAAGTTTATCATTGCTAGCACACTGATAATACGCAAATCATTTTCAACATTTATTTGCTTGCGATTTCTCTTACGGATTCTTCTACGCTCTCGTAATAAAATTCTTCTTATCTGCATTACATTTGAATGTCGTCTAAATGAATATCTATTACAATCTTCTGCTCTATAATAATTTCAACCAGCTTCACCAAATATTAGATGTACAACTTTGCTTCCGCCGTTTTCCTATAGATGGCTTTAGCGGTAAGTGGTGGTCGAAATAAATAGATCATAGATGTCATATAATAAATTTGGATATCTGTCAACATAACCCCATAGAAACATTAGTCGATTTGTGTCTGCATCATAAAGTTATTCTCGATTGAAAATGTCAGTTTACGAGCCAAATTCTCGTCATTTGCGGGAGGTTTTAATTTCTTGCTTCAATATGAAGAAATCTGCGGCTGAGGCTCATCGAATGCTCTCAAATACTTATGGTGAGGCCGCTATTAGTGAAAGAACGTGTCGTGAGTGGTTTCAATGCTTCAAGAACGGTGATTTTGACGTCCAATGCTCTGTATTTGGTGGGACCAGCTCGGCGTAGTGTATTATGAACTGTTAAAACCGACTGAAACAATCACAGGCGATCGATATCGAACGCAATTGATGCGTTTGAGCCGAGCATTGAAAGACAAACGGCCGCAATACAACGAGAGACACGATAAGGTGATTTTGCAGCATGACAATGCTCGACCCCATGTTGCGAAAGTGGTCAAGACATACTTAGAAACATTGAAATAGGAAGTCCTACTCTACCCGCCGTATTCTCCAGACGTTGCTCCCTCTGACTATCACTTGTTTCGATCAATGGCACACGGCCTGGCTGACCAGCACTTCCGGTTTTATGAAGAAGTAAAAAATTGGATCGATTCGTGGATAGCCTCAAAAGATGACCAGTTTTTTCGACGCGGGATTCGTACGCTACCCGAAAGATGGGAGAAAGTAGTGGCCAACGATGGACAATACTTTGAATCATAAATATATAACCAGTTTTTTACAATAAAGCCTCGAATTTCGGAAAAAAAACGGCGGAAGCAAAGTTGTACATCTAATACAAGAATAATATCAATGATTTCATTTGAACTATAAACTATAAACTATAAATTTTGAAAAAAGCTTTGAAAAAATTCACTAATGTAAAGAAATTGAAAGAAAAGCTATACGAAAAAAAGAGGAAAGATGAATCCTTCAATTGAGAAGGATTGGACTCAATTCCGTGCGCGTGAGGTGAGTATATGTCAAACAGTGTGAATAGATCATGCGCGCGTAAGAATCCCGCTCATACGCGTATATGGATCACGTCGGTGATATTGTAATTTTCAAGCCATAACTCAGAAAGTATTCAATGAAACGCAACTTTATTATAGTGTTTTGGAAAGCTCTTGAGGTAAGCTACAAGAATATGTAAAAAAATAGGAGTTTTCGTTTAAAAAAAATTAATGATCTTGATCTGATTTTCAAAGAAAATCACTCAAGGTCAAGTCCACATTCCCCTTCAAACCATGCAACTTTTTCTTCGACTTTTCATTCGAAAAATTTTTCAATAAAATTGATTCGCGAGATAATCAATCATATTACTTAAAATAAAACATCCTGCGTGTGCGTGTGCGTGTGTGCGTACGTATGTGCGTGTGTGCGTGCGTGTGCGTGCGTGCGTGCGTGCGTGCGTGCGTGTGTGTGTGTGTGTGTGTGTGTGTGTGTGTGTGTGTGTGTGTATAGGGTGTTTCAAAACAAAATTTATTCTTAAAATGTATTCCTGACATAATTCTAAGACAATTCTTCCTTTGCCAAAATTTTATTTGTAGCTTAGTTTTTGAATTATAAACGAAAATAGTGAGCGAATTACGGGTCGTGTAAGCTAGGCAAAAGCGGCGCAACTGTCCGACGTAGGCGCTCAATTGCTTGCTACGTGCGAAACGTGTGACACGATATGCGCATGTACATGTGTTTTCTCTCTCTCTTTTGTCCCACCTCTTTATCTCTCTCTCTCTCTCTCTCTCTCTCTCTCTCTCTCTCCTACCTTGTACAGATGCCTTCATACTGTCTTCAGCCAAGTTGGAAAAAGATAGGATAATTTCGTGAATTCTAATGAAATTCTCATAAATCCACCAAATAACAATAAATTTTGTTTTTCACATTAATTGCATTACGCATCATGTATATGCGAATTTTTGTCTTTCATTGTATCACTTATAACATTTTACACTTGATCGATTTATAAACGATTTATAAACGAATTTGATAATAATTACTACCCATTAGTTATCTTCTGAGAATTAAATAAAAAGAAAAATATTGCGAACAGTAATTAGTAGTAAGAAGAATTTTCCTTTTTTTATAAATTGTATCAATACGTTCATGAATTTTTCTACACACTTGGTTGATTTTTGCAAACAAATCTATTGGCTCACTACTCTTTATCACTGCCAATTAATCATTCAGCAACTGAGAATTACAAAAAACGAAACATTGCACACAATCAAATTTCATCGCAAATTAATACCACGGATTTACGCAAGCACTCAAATAACAAACTGAGGAATTTACTAACTTTATTATGGTAAATCATAATAAAATATTACCGATTAATTATTCGTCGAGTTGAAATTACTTGAGCATATTATACATATGTTACTCATATGACATGGAGGCTCGATGTAAACAAGTCAATGGGTTGCTACTGAGTGCATTCACAATTACAATGCCGCTCTGTAAGCATCATTTCTCCTTCTTAAGTCTGTTCTTTATTTTTGCACTCTCTAAAGTTGTGATACGCGACTCGCGGACGTTCCGATTCATCGAGAAGAACGCGGCGGGGGAATCGATCCGATATAAATAGGATGAAGCAATCGATACTGCGCTCAATAATCCTTCGATTCCGAAGATTCGATCGAAGAAAAAGAGGAATCCCTGAATTATTAAAAGGATGTCGTCAAGACGATATGGCATACATGAATGAAGAGTATTATGATGATGGCACTTGGCGAATGTTATGGACAGTATCACGCGGCTGTAAGACGATATACCGGATTGTATCCAAATCGAGCAACTCAAAGACATCCGTCATACTTCGAGCAACTCAAAGACTTTTCGAAACTGGCAGTGTTCTGTCGAATAATATAAACATGATTAGAAGAGATCGCGAAGCAAGAAATTTGCGGAATATGGAGGCAGATTTATGTGCTTTCGAACGGAATCCTGAATCGAGTATTCGGGTCATTGCTTGAGAACACGATTTGTGACGAGCAACTGTACATAGGATATTGCAAGAGAAAAAGTTGCATACATTTCATTACATCCGCGTAAAACATTTAACCTGGAAATTACCGAGCAAAAAGAACGTTCTATGAATATTTTCTGAGAAAAACAGATCAAGATCCAACATTTCCTTTTCGTGTAATATTCAGCGATGAATCGCTATTCATATGAGAAGTTGTTTATAATTCGCACAACATTTGTGGAGCGACGAAAATCCCACAGCCACACGACTCAAAGGCTTTCAAAATCATTGGAAGAGAAATCTGTGGGCTGAAATTATGGGAACTGAAATATTAGGATCAGTTGTTCTTTCGGATATCTTAATTGGCGAAAGATACATAGAACTTCTAAGAGAAAACTTCTTGTCTAAAAAAAGTAATAAAAGAAAACAGACTTCTTAAAAAAAGTACCATTATTAGATAGAAACAAAATTGTTTTTTAATAAAACGATGCTGAATCACACATCGCCAGAATTATAACAAATTACTTGAACGAGCAGTCTCCTAGGTGCTGGATGGGACGGTATGATCCAATATGTTGGTCCACAAGCTCTCTGGATTTCAATTCTCTTGACTTTTTTTTGTGGGGATATTGTAAAGTATTCATAAATTCACAAACACTTCCCGAGGATATCGATGATTTAGATATGAGATTGCGACATGCTATTTGGGCCATCGAAGAAAATGTTAAGGAAAATGTCCAAGCAAACTTTTTGAACGCATGAGAACTTGCATTAGGATGAATGGTGCTTATTTTGAGTTGTAAAATGTTTAACCTATTCTTTTCAGTGCGATCCGCTCTTAAAATAAATCCGCTCTTTTCAGAGCGATCAATACAATTTTTATGTGGAACATTTTGTATTTGCAGAAATATAAAGAAAAGTCAAGAGATGGATTAAACTCCGCTTAATTAACGTCCTCTTATATAATGAAAAAAAAAACAGGTATTTTACAATATATTTTTATATGTAAAGCATAAATATGTTACGTAAAATACCCAAATTATGAAATACCCAAGTAGCACTTAGTGCTTACAAAGCGTTAACAAATCGCGTTAAAAAAGTATTAAAAAAGCGCATATAATATTATAAATTTTTTAGCAGCGCTTTACAGATGCTGCTGTGCTTGGGTACCCATTTTTTCCCTTAAAAATTATGTTTTTACAACTTATAATAATCGTGTTCTCAATGTGAATTACAGAATACGTACAGAATATAATTGATCCGCACGATGAGATATTTGGCAAGTGAGCATAAAACAGTCCAATATATACGTTTTAATGTGTTCAAATTATACAACGTAATTAGAATGTTGCACACACGAATGGAGCAAGAAATAGGGCGCGAAAAGGAAGAAGTGGCACACGGCGCCATAGAGTTTAGAGGCGCGCATTAGGTCGGTAAAATCGGAGAGAGGGAGGAAGGGAGAGACGGAGGGAGGAAGGGAAGATGAGGGAGGAGAGAGTGAGAGAGGAGGGAGGAGAGAATGAGAGAGGAGAGAGGGGGAGGGAGGAAGAATAGGGGGTATGTGTACGTGCATGTATCATCGTGTCACGCGTAGCAAGCAGCTGAGTGTCCGCATCGGACAATGCATTGCACTGCCCCTGCCTAGCTTCCGTATGCGATCCGTAATTCGCTTACTATTTTTATTTATAATTCAAAAACTTTTAAGCTACGCTTGAAATTTTGGCAAAGGAAGAATTGTCTTAGATTTATATCAAGAATACATTTTAACAATAAACATTTGTTTTGAGACATTCTATATACAAGGTATCTTATTTTTAAATAATGCATTAAGATTTCTCAAGAACTATGATAAATATGGAAAAATATTTCAAACAAAAGTTGATTCGAAGAGAGACATAAGTGGTATCATTGATTTGGCCTTGGACAGCGTCGCCAAGATCAAGTCAAGGTCATATCGATTTTTTTAATAGAACATCTTGTGTTTCATTAAAATATTTTTTCGTATCTATCATATTTTTCGAGAAATTTTAATGCACTATTTAGAATAGGACATTTGGGGTGCGTGTGCGTGCGTGCGTGCATGTGTGTGTGTGTGTGTGTGTGTGTGTGTGTGTGTGTGTGTGTGTGTGTGTGTGTGTGTGTAGAAGAAATGAAATATAATAAAAATACTACATTGCGATAATTGTGATAATTTAAATGTAACGTTAAATTGATCGCTAAATGATATTACTTTTTTCTGATTTCGTAAATAAAATTTGAGTTTAGTTAATTTATTTATGTTATTGTAGCAATATTAATATGTCTATCTTTTATATCGGTTTTATTCAAAAATTCACAAGAATTCAGTATAGTAATTTTTTTAATATAATGATCGTTTAATAACAATTAATAACAATTAATTATTAGTTAACGAATTTTTATATAAATTTACTAGTCAAATTTAAATCTTCATCAGAAAAAAGATGATGCCATTTAAGGATTATTTTAAATAATTACAATTATTATATGTAATATTTTTAAAACGATACTTTGCTATAATATCTTATTAAAAAACTTTAACACCTTTGTTGGAATTTTATATACAGATATTAAAAGTATAGAACGGTTGAATATTTCGAAAAAAAGCAAAGTTTTTTAAGAAAAATGTTTCAGACAAAAGTTGTTTAAAAAAATCTATCCATTGATCACATCCGCTTGACCTTGAGTGGCGTTATCAAGGTTAGATCAAAGTCAAATTGATTTTTTAAATAGGATACCCTATTTTTGATGCCAGAATCTAATAAATAATGTCAAGAGCTTTTCAAAACATTATAATAAAGTTATTTTTCTTTAAATACTTTTCGAGTTATAAGGCTCGACATTTACTGAACCACTGATGCAAGATGATTCGACCGACGGCTACAATCTCTTAAATATTATTCAGGATCACATTTGTTAAGATCAAGGCCATTGAAATTAAGTACTCGTTATTTCCATTTTTGCAAAAATTCTACGTAAAAATTTCTACGTAAAAATGAAAATAAGAGATACAATCAATGATCTTTATCTTGACAAATTTTATTCAGGACATGATCCTGAACAACATTCAAGAAGTTTTACCCGTCGGTCGGATATCTTGCGTAATGCTAATGCCGGTAACAGTAACTTTCAAGTCTTAAATTAGATTCTGGCATCTAAAATAGAGTTTCCCATTTAAAAAAAGTCAATTTGACCTTGATCTGACCTTGGCGATGGCAACATCAAGCGGATGTGATCAATGAATAGATCTTTTTAAATCTATAATATTATATACCTATAACTTTTGTCAGAAACATTTTTCTCAAAAATGCTTTACTTTCGATATATTCAACCGTTTCCAGATTTTTTTATACACGCTATGTATAAAAAGTCCTGTGTCCGAGATTTATAAAATCATAACATTGCAATGTGACTAATATGTTTCGTCCTTAAAGAACTATACCTTTAAAAAGAAAAACATCGTTGCTCTTGCTAGCACATGAATCATCAGGGCATATTCTAAATGTCGTATGACACATTCAGAGGCATCACCGTCATTACAATTATATCTGAATTTCTCTAACGGTACAGATCGCGTTAAAGAACTTAA
>NW_017259508.1:20330-31755 GCF_001594045.1 Atta colombica | reverse complement strand
TATATACTCACCGTCATCGGGAGGAATGCCCTGAATGTAGAGAAATCAAATAAGACCGATATATGATACATGGCGACAAAAAGTTTCGGTGAATGTTATAAGAAAATAAACATCACTTAATTAATATACAAATGTAATTAATATACAATAAATTTGTAGGACAAATTTATTATTCTACAAGATAATCTCTTCTAGAGACAATATACTTCTGACAACATTCGTTTCGCTTGCGAAAATTTTATAAAAGCAGAGAGAAACTTGAAAATGGACATTCCGGCTTTTTTCAATCTCGTTGATCAATTTTGTTGATCGTTTTTGTGGTTCTTTTCCATGCTGTTTAACAAACAGCATGGAAAAGAACCACAAAAACGAGGACATTATCCTACAAAGTTTGATACACGAAAAATGAATGATAACTTTCAGATCCATCTTTGGTAAAAATCATCTTTAAATTAAAAGGATGCTGGAGTGATGATCAAATTTGTCGATAGTACAGACTTTTTAATTCCAAATATCAAATATTGATCTTTAATTCAGTGGCTTACATTATCATTCCATCTCACTCAAATATGAATATATTTGTTTTTATTTAATATTGCAGCACCACCTCTTAAGATCGAGCACCCATTGATTATTGCTCTGTTTATCATTCTGAATCTCCGTTAAGCATACGTATACACATTCGTTATAAAAAAATACGATTGGGAACCAATGATATTATTGAATAATAGTAACTATTGGTCAACTATAATTTGGTGAATAGTAACTATTATGTAACAAAAATGTTTTTCCCTGAATTAATAAATTAATTTTATGATGTTTTCAAGCGATCACCCATTCGAAGCTATATCGCGGCTAGCGTACTTGCTTGATCTTGTATGGAAATTACTTTGATTATTTATGGACTTATTATAATAAGGTAATATCTCCACGTGATACAGGATGGATAACAGTAAAATCATCATTAAGTACATTTACTTACAAATGTACATCAATGTACATTTACTTATTATTCATTGTCAATGGATCTGCTATTTTCAATTCAACAATTACAATATAAGTAATCAGAGACTTACAAAATCACCAAATATTGATTTTCATGTATGTATTTTTTAAAATTCTTCCTCTTGGATCCACCATTTTGAATTGTGATATTTTTTATTTCAGGCTTGAAATCAGTTAATTAAAAACAATTAAACAAGCTCCTGTATTCGATGATCAGACTCAAGAGAACATCATGCACTATAAGTAATGCGCGAGCTGTTTTGAAAGTTTAAATTCGATAATTTCTGAACAAATAGTCAGAAATTAGTTTTTCGAAAAAGAATTTAAACTAAAAACATACAGCTATAAGTATAAATTATCAGATATTTTTTACGACTTTTTTCTTTCGAATTATTTGGTTTTATATTTCAAAATTCAAAGCACAAGATCTCCCCCTAAATTTTGTCGGCCTGTATTATAATGATATTTGGTATTTCAAAATAAACTTATAACAAATAAGATCATGATGTCTTTATGATGTTATTATGATTTCTGCATACTATTCGTTCTATTAGAACTGATAACAAAACTTAAGATGATATTCAAAAATGTATTTTTATTAAGTTTTCACAAGTTATATGAATGTTGTCAAAAATATATATCGTCTTTAAGGGGGAATTACTTTGAAGAACAATAAGGATCATTTGTATATTAATTAAGTTGTATATCAATTAAGTTGTGTCTATTTTCTCATAAAATTTACCGAAATTTATCGTCACATCACGTATAATAGCAAATTTTGGACATCTCTAACACTTAGGAAAATCATTACAGGGAATCATTATTAGATGTAAAGGTTATGCCTATGAAATTTTTTAATCCTTTTTGAATGCCATACAATCATATCCATTACCTATACCTCAACGACTCAGGATCTTAATTTGCATAAGAAACTGACCATAATTCTTTTATGGTTATCTCATAGAACACAAAATATTCTAGCAATATTGTAACTTTACAACATCCAGCAATATTGTAATAGCATTCGGTTCCGTATGAGTACTTGATATCTTAAGCTATATTATCACGTATGATTATTCCTTTAAGAAAATGACGAAGGAGAACTTACCCTTCCAATAACATTTCGTCTTCCGTGCCTCGTTGATTCTTTACCCAATAATTGATCGTATTCGGAAACGCTTCGACATAGCATTCAAGCTGCACGTCTGTACCCAAAGGAGCGCCCAATAACTGATTAGGTGCTTTTACGACGGGTGCGACTATGGAAATAAAATAAATTTAGGAAATGAGAGCAGAAGCTTTTCACAAATGTATGTACGAAGGAAGTAAGATCTTAAAGATAGAGTTTGTTTTAAGAAGGAAATGAAAATTTAATTCTTTTCTGATTATGCACGAAATCAAGTTTTTTTTTGGCAAAAAATTTCTTTTTATTTGCATTGCATAATTGAAGCTTAAATACGAGTTTTCGCAGCGCAAAATAGTAGCTTTTGAAACTAATATTATATCCAGAATAAGTATTCGAACCTATTTTAGAAATTGTAGGGAAAGAAATTAGGAGTTCCATTTTTGTTAAATTATTGTAGTGAAATAAATCAAATTTTCATTTTCTTCATTTTGTAAATTTATCTTGAAGCTTCCCTTAACTGTTTTCTCTTTCGAATCTTGACTATGGTATATGAAAAATATTGGCAAATTACTTTCCATAATTATAATTTGTGAATCAGATTGGAACGGATTGGAGAACGTGCGAACGGAGCTTACAATTCACAGCGAGCGTCACCCGTTTGCTAACTGCTGGCGGCACGTCGTTGCTAGCGATGCAGAGATACGCCCCCATTTGCCGCCTCTCGACACGATAGAAATGCAGCAGTGAACCGTTGTAGTGATCGTGCTTCTCGAAAGTGCTACCACCTGTGTACATAATAGAAATATTTTACACAAAAAAACGATCGATCGCAATCCCGTTTCCTTTCCATCGTTCATTTCAAACAATGAGCAAACAATAAAGCAAGAAACAACAGAACTCTATTAGATTATGATTACTACATTCCGATTAAGGAGCAACAGGAAGCGAAAGTTCACTCAATACGGAAACATGTCAGTATCAGACAATAACTTGACTGGCGAACTGAGAGAAATAAAAATGAAAAGACATACGCTTAAATTATAGAGACCACCGATCGTAAATAAGCTCTCCGTAAAGAAAGCACTTCTATAGACATCAAAAAAGTGAACATATAAAATAAATCCCTTGCAAATAGTGCGATTACACGGTCACGCTATGAATTCAAGGATACCTCGCTTCAAGGATGATCGCACAAACAAGATGCAGGCAGTTACTTCGATCAGTTCTGGTAACTCGAGAGACTCAAACGTGAATGCGAGAATATGCTGCAATTTACGCGACATAGCTCTTTTCTCTCTCTCTCTCTCTCTCTCTCTCTCTCTTGATTTCTATATAATATACAAATCAAGATACTATACAAGGAACTCTCGATTGTGACTTTGCTCTCACGTTCATCTTCGAGGTCAGTTTACAAAGAGGAATTTATTTCAACGAAATTGCTTGTTTGTTGCCCCTGTTCGTATATTATATTCATACACTCAATCTATATATTCGCGAAAAATACTGATTCAGAAAGTTTTTAGCTGTCTCGAACCACCACAAATTTGCTCTCATTCCAGTTACTTTCTTTTTGTCTCCAATTTATTAGGTGTACAACTTTGCTTCCGCCGTTTTCCTATAGATGGCCTTAGCGGTAAGTGGTGGTCGAAATATTATAAATAGATCATAAACGTCATACAATAAACTTGGGCATCTGTCAACATAACCCCATAGAAACATTAATCGATTTGTGTCTGCATCGTAAAGTTATTCTCCATTGAAAATGTCAGTTTACGAGCCAAATTCTCGTCATTTGCGGGAGGTTTTAATTTTTTGCTTCAATATGAAGAAATCTGCGACTGAGGCTCATCGAATGCTTTCAAATACTTTTATGGTGAGGCCGCTATTAGTGAAAGAACGTGTCGTGAGTGGTTTCAACGCTTCAAGAACGGTGATTTTAACGTCGAAGACCGGCATAGCGGGGGAAGAGAGAAGGTTTTCGAAGATGCAGAATTGAAGGCATTACTTGAGCAAGACTCGTGTCAAAATCAAGAAAAATTGGCACGATCATTGGGAGTAATTCAACAAGCCATTTCAAAACGCCTCAAAGCCATGGGAATGATTCAGAAGCAAGGAAATTGGGTGCCGTGAATTGAAGCCGAGAGAGGTTGAACGGCGTTTGTTTGCTTGTGAACAGCTGCTTGAAAGGCAAAGACGGAAGGGATTTCTGCATCATTGTGACTGGGGACGAAAAATGAGTTCATTACGATAATCCCAAGCGCAGAAAATCATGGGAAGTTCCCGGCCTGCTTCTTCGTCGACGGCCAAACCGAATATTCACGGCTCCAAGGTCATGCTCTGTATTTGGTGGGACCAGCTCGGCGTAGTGTATTATGAATTGTTAAAACTGACTGAAACAATCACAGGCGATCGGTATCGAACGCAATTGATGCGTTTGAGCATTGAAAGACAAACGGCCGTAATACAACGAGAGACACGATAAAGTGATTTTGCAGCATGACAATGCGCGATCCCATGTTGCGAAAGTGATCAAGACATACTTGGAAACGTTGAAATGGGAAGTCCTATCCCACCCGCTGTATTCTCCAGACGTTGTTCCCTCTGCCTATCACTTGTTTCGATCAATGGCACACGGCCTGGCTGACCCGCACTTCCAGTCTTATGAAGAAGTAAAAAATTGGATCGATTCGTGGATAGCCTCAACAGATGACCAGTTTTTTCGACGCGGGATTCGTACGCTATCCGAAAGATGGGAGAAAGTAGTGACCAGCGATGGACAATATTTTGAATCATAAATGTATAACCAGTTTTTTACAATAAAGCCTCGAATTTCGGAAAAAAAACGGCGGAAGCAAAATTGTACACCTAATAATCTTCGGAATCATGATCACCGTTCTCGGAAATATCGATAAGCATCTAGGATTTTTCTAAACAAGATCATATCTAATTCTTTATTAATGATGACTACGTTTGAATTAGATATCGGATGAAAAAAGAAAATTCACATTTTACGTAATAGTTATTTATATTCGCGCACACACGGATCAATTTCTATAAGAAAAAAAAAAGGAAATCTTCAAATGCAAAAAAATAATTTTACGATTTTAATTTCCGACATGAGAAAATCGATAATAAAACGGCAATAACAATAAATGTAATTGAGGGAGGATTCATTCCTATTCTCCCAGACTTCAATAACAGTTCGCTTTAACGCGACTAAACAACTATAGTAACTAAGATAGTAACACTTAATTATCTTATCAATATTGTAATAGTGCCGTACAGCATCTATTATTCGAGAATTTTGAATTCATCTCTACTATCTGAGACATTGCCCTTGATTGGTAGTAGAATTAAGAAAAAAAAAATTGAAATTTTACCTTTTTTTTTATTTAATAATTCTCTTGAGGTTTTCATGAGCATTTTCTACAGAAATTATGCGCATCGCGGATTATCTATCGCGGATTTTTTTTTATTCGTTTTAGCTTCAATTTCATCAAAATAACTTTATATAACTCAGAAATATCAATATTATGTTTTATGTATTATTTCAATCGTTATTATTTTGAAAATTTAAATTTTAAAAATTGATTAACCTTTAGATCGCTGGGATTTTCAAATCAAAATAATGGATAGTTCCCTCAAAAAATCATATAAAATCATATACAGAATATTTAGCGTAACGGTTCGAACGATTTTTCAGATACTTTCGATAGTTAAAAAAAAAATTATAAGGTGTATATTTATTTGTTTACAAGCTACAACATGAAATAAAAAAATTAAAAAAAATTTTTTTTATAAAAAATCAAAGCCATCTTAAATTTTCTAAACAATAACATACCATTTTTTTTAAGATTTTCATGAAGGTAGGAACCTTCAAGACAAATTTAAATCACTATTGAAATGTCACTATTATTAATGTTCTATTGATTTTATTCATATTTAATATCAAATTTGTAATATTATTTGTAATAGCAGTATTAAAAATCTCTGAATATAATACAGAACATACATACACACATACGTACATGTACTTATTTAATAAAATATGCAATAAAATCAATAAAAGTAACATTTCGACAATGACTTGAATTTTAAAGAATTCTACAATATCATGAAAAAAAATTGTATGATGCTATTTAAAAAATTTAAGTTAAATTTCATTTCTTTTTAAAAAAGAAAACTTTAAAAATTTTTTTTATCGCTTGTTATAACTACATAAAACAGATGAATACTCACCATTTAATCTTTTTTTTAACTATCGGAAGTATCTGAAAAATCGAGCGAACCATTAATTATGGGGAACATACTGTATATGTCTACTAACAAGGGAAGTTTTCCAACTGGAATCGATTTGATTCTCCATAAAATATATTGTAAAACACAAAAATCTAAAGGAAATATATTTTTTTATACGTGTGTTTAAAGGGTGAAACACCCCTTTGAAAAAAAACGGTATTCTTTCGAACCGAATATCATGGAAGTATAAAAGATAAAAAAAAAATTTTAAACAAAAGTTGTACGGTTTCAAGAATACTTTAAAATTATAAATTAAAATTATAAATTAAAGAAAAAAAATTTTTTTAATTTTTTTGTTTAACAAAATACCTATAATTTTCTTAAATTTTCAATTTTTTAAATCAAAATTAAAGATTATTTTTTTACAAATTTAGCCATGTGTAATAAAGTTACATTATGACATATTCGAGAATTAATTATTAATGCTTCCATATATACGTTATCCATGCATCATATACATAAGTAATCGTCATCAATCTGAAGATCTATCTGTGACTTGGGAAACAATTGAAAAAGAAGTTATATTATAAATAATTTGTAAATTAAATATATATAAAGTAATGAAAATAGGGTTAAAATATTCAAAGTAAATAAAGTACAAAAGTAAGTCAAAATAAACAAACATATGTATGCAAAAATGAAAATTTATTATTAATAACATTACATAATAACATTAATAATATTTTTTTAATAACGTTACATTTTCGTAAGAAATTGTTTTAAAATTTCATTTCTTTCTTTTTGAATCGAATTATTTTCTTTTTGTTAACTGTTACATCGCTTTTAAAATTGTTTCCTTCTCAATTGCAATCAATTTTTTTCTCACATGTAAATCTTCTTTAAATTTTGCCTTTTTTGGCCACTTTTTAATGGAGTACAATGTACAGAAACTGAATCTGACATTTCTGCTGAACTCAGCCTATCGTTTAAATATTCATTTTCTAACGTGCAATTAGAATTACTATTATTGACATCGATATCTAATTCCATAAATGAACCAGCAGCAATCGGATTAGACAATGGCGAAGATCTTGTTCGAATGTGGACACGGAGTAGAAAGAGTGCAGTTCATTGAGAGGCTACTTGGAGAAGACATGGATCGACTGAAATGTGTTGAAATGCTGCTTGGTCTTGACAGTTGTAAATTGTGACTCGACTGAACGAAGATATTGTCGAACCGAAGTTTATAAAAAAAATTTTCCGCAATAGGATGACGTCCACTCCCGCAACATGTTGAAGGATGCAGAAAATACACTATTCAGCGGATAGTTTCATAGCGCTCTTTACTGCTGAATGCGCCCATTGATAATAAGTGATTAGATAATAATTGAGCGGTAATTTATGATATAAGTTTCTGTATACATTCAAGATAAATATAACAAATGGACAGTATAAGAATATTCACGTAACAGTTTTACGTTCAGTTAATGCAGTAATTTTGTCATAATCATATCTGTGCAATTTGTTAAATTGTTTTTATATTATGATTCAAAGCCACGTTTAATCTTTGAAAATGATTATCAATTCGCTTAATGTTGTTAGACTTTTATTAGAATTTATAAATTCAATATATCTAACGGAAACACTAGTAACCGAAGCAGAAATAGAATTAAATGAAAATATACAAAAATTATAGCATTTTTCACTACAATGAGTTGGAAATAATAGAAGAAACCAATATCGATTATCAAGAACTTTATAAACTACATAATTCTGAAATAATTGATGAACAAGCATGGAATGAAGATAATTTAAATTCTCATTCTCAATGTTCAAATGATGACGTAGACTTTGACAGTTCTTATAAAAGACGAGCTGTTGAGTATTGGCGGAATTGAGACAATGAAAAATATAAAAACAAAAGGAATCGTAGACTAAAATCAGTGCAAAATAAATTTAGAAGAGTTTCATCTGAATGTCAATTAAGACGATGGGAAGAACAATTACATTTTCAGGTGGAAATCGTATAGAATAATTATTTTATAGCTCCAAATTTATACATGATAAATTCTGCAGCTATTGAATCATTCATGATATCGATCTATAAAGGCTTTACAAGCTCAAGAAGAAATAGGAAATTTAAATCCTATATTTAAAGCATTTCACAATTGGATATCAATATTCAAAAAGCTCCCAAATGTTTCGAGAAAAATTACGAAATTTGTAATTAGAAGAACAATAGAAGATTCCGAGTTATAAAATATAGCTAATGATTTTCTGAAAATAGTGAAACTTATCGAACAGTTTTTCTTTATAACTTTAAATTACTCTTGAAACTGTACAATTTCAAAAATTTCAAAAATTTCAGTTTCAAAAATTTTTTTTTATCTTTTATATTTCCAATGATATTTGAAAGGAAAATATCGTTTTTTTAAAGTGGTGTTTTGGCGAGCGAGCCTTTCTGACAAGGTGACATTATCGTCATAAATACACAACTAAGAGACATATTTTTTTATGTGCTAACTCATGTTTAAGAGTTAGCACATAAAAAAATATGTCTCTTAGTTGTGTATTTATGACGATAATGTCACCTTGTCAGAAAGGCTCACTCGCCAAAGCGGTGTGTAATTACAACGATTCTCTTCGTTGTAAGAATTTAAATTTTATTGTTGAGTCGAATTGAAGATTTATTCAAAGCGCGCGATAGGCGAAGTTTGTAGACTGATAACTGATAACTCGGTAAGATGCGTGCATAGGTAATTCGCACTTAGTACAACATCGAGTGGTTTCTCACAGTTTGAAAGAAACTATATTGCGAACAGTAACGAGACTTGCAAATCTCGCCGGAAACACAGGCAATTCTCGCGCACTGATGCTCTCGCGATACACGTATGCTGAGAACATATACTTAGGGGAAGGGTATTAAAAGAGGTATTTTTGAAGGGGGGCGGAAAAATCTTAAATTGTACGTAGATTCAAGTGAGGGCTCGTTTGACAGGATCTTCCAAGACGAGAACTCGTGATGTCTCAGGTCTCTACGATTTTTTTTTGCAGAGTTATTATCATTTAAACATTGAGATTTCGCAATAGCGGAGAATTTACGGCGAGGACGTGAGAAAGATTTTGCGTACGTGTGGATAAAAGTTCATATGGGAAGAATGTGACGTGTGTGTGCGTGCGTGCGTGCGTGCAAACCGGGTGTTGTAACCAACTGAGGCAAGTAGGAAGTTTATATCAATTATTCAAAATGGGCACTGTCAACTATTTGAAAAGGCTATTCAATAGTAAGATGAAACGGCATTTCGAATGTAATCATGAAGGATAACAGTTTTCTGAAGAATCTGTTGCGATCTTACTCGATCGTCTTATATGCGGATGGGTAGAAGTAAATGCTAATGTATTCGAAACATTGTATGCTTCATTGCATACTTGCTAGCAACGGTACAACGACGTATTGTAATGGGAGAGCTCCCAATAACGGAGCCATCTTCCTTTGGAAAGTCTAATTTTTGAAATATTAATAAATACAATATTGTTTTATAATGCAAGTTAAACATGTAAGAAATAAATGTCAATAATATGATTTTAGCTTAGATAGTTACATAAAAGATAAATCACCTTTCTCTAACTGACAGGGAGTAATAATAATATTCTTGTACATAATTTATGGTGAAATCGTTACATTGTGGAATGATCCTTAAGTTGCAATAATAAATCTTAATACTAATCTTATCGCTAACTTGTAATAATAATATATTGTCTTACAAGAGTAAACAATCTTGTAGTCTTGTGATAGAACTAAGTTGCATGTTATGCCTGCCTATTGTCATCGATGGGAAAAACGCATATTTTAGTTAATGCTCGCTTGGTTAATTCATGACTAGTTTTTATAGAGACTATGCGCATTAGTTCATCCGATCTTGGATGTTTCCGTAATTCTACCTAATAGCCAGAGATCATCGGGGAAGTGTTTTCATTTCTTATTAATATCATAATTCTGTTACGTTCTACAGACGCCACGATTTTTTTCTTTCGAAAGAATCAGCTCTTCGTCGTGACTATGGTTGGCGTCTATGAGATTCGAGTCCTTTGATAACGGTTTGACAGAACTGGAAAGAGGGACAAGTTCCGCGAACTCGTCAGTCAACTCGGAAGGAGTAACAACCTTAATGCAGGCTCGAAAAATGACAAGATTGCAAAAGATACTAATAAATGCACCGAAATCACGCAATAGTAAAAATCCAAGTTTTGTCGTCCCAGATTGACCAATTTTTTATGGAAACAGGCGCCATGTCGCGCCTAAAAAAATCATAAAACGCATAGGATAACTTCCCACGGTAACGTTATCTAAGATCGAATTCGCAAATGACAATGGTTGCTTTGCACGCAAAACTAGTTGCATACGGTAACCTAGCCATCTGTTTACCTAGCCATATTTTCCATGAGAATAACAGAATTAGTCTGGAGCAATCTTATCTCTTTAAAGAAAAACGTAAATTATTCCTTTTCTTCTCGAAATTCCTCTAACGATGCACTTTAGATTACGATAGGACGCTATAAAAATCGTAAATCTCGCGTGACATTGCAATTAACTATTGCACATAGACAAAAAGCATTATGCCCTTTTTTCAGGATGTAAATAGAGGTCCCGCGGAAGCACAGAGCGTTAGTACGAAATCAGCCTACAGTAATTCGCTTAGTACCAAATCAGTTCACGTCAATTAGTACCACCTCGATCAGTAAAAACCCGCGCTGAACCCCAGTAAATTCACGCCAATTCGCATATTGTTAGTGCATAAAATTGTGGGCATCCATCATTATTGAGACTACCCAATAAATCACTGGCCACTGCGACTGGCCCTCCTGGTGTTCTTCCGTGGACAGCGGGCCTGCACGTTCATTCCAATCTACATCTACTCGAGATCTCATGGACCAACCAGCTAATAGTAAGTCGGCCTGTCATTCTTTCCGCTTTAATCATAAATCCCCTCCCAATAAAAATAAACATACATATATGTATATATATATTAGGTATTGGAAAAAGTTCGTGGCGTT
>NW_017259508.1:18911-20230 GCF_001594045.1 Atta colombica | reverse complement strand
ATACGCGCTTAACGGAAATATATATATATCAGATGTACAAGTATGAAATGATGATTTGAGAAACATGGCGCACCAATGCAGTGTGAAGTACAAAGATTTAACATTATACGCTATTTTATTGTACCATTAACAAGTGTCAAACGCGTAAAGTGATTTGATTAAAAAGTGTTTGCATAGTATTGTGTTGCTGTGTTTAATATGACGAAATTTGTACCAAATAAGGAGCATTCGCGGAGAACATTAATTTTTTGTTTTCATTTGAAGAAAACTGCTGCGGAATCATACCGATTACTTGGAGAAGCTTATGGTGAACATGCTCCATCACAAAAAACGTATGAACGATGGTTCCAGCATTTCAAAATTGGAGATTTCGATGTTGCAGGCAAGGAAAACCGCTCAAAAAATACGAAGATATACGGAATTGCAAGCATTGCTGGATGAAGATGTTCACAAACACAAAAACAACTCGCAGAGCAATTGAACGTTAGTCAACAAACTGTTTCCAATCGCCTACGAGAGATGGGAAAGATTCAGAAAGTCGGCAGATGGGTGCCACATGAATTGAACGAGAGACAGATGGAGAGGCGCAAAAACACATGTGAAATTTTGCTCGAACGATACAGAAAAAAGGCATTCTTGCATCGTATCATACTGGGGATGAAAAGTGGATTTTTTTTGAGAATCCCAAGCGCAAAAAATCATGAGTAGACCCAGGCGCACCATCCACATCGACCGCAAGACCGAATCGCTTTGGCAGGAAGACGATGCTCTGTGTTTGGTGGGACCAGAAGAGTATCTATTATGAGCTATTGAAGCCTGGCGAAACGGTTAATACCAAACGGTTAATACCAAATGCTATCAACAACAAATGATCGATTTGAACCGTTTGCTGCTTAAAAAACGAGAACCAGAATACCAAAAGAGGCAACACAAGATCATTTTTCTCCAAGACAATGCTCCATCACATACGGCAAAAGTTAGGAGACACGTTGGAAGTACTCAGCTGGGAAGTTCTACCCCATGCGGCTTACTTACCAGACTTAGCTCCTTCCGATTACCACTTGTTTGCATCGATGGGTCACGCACTTGCTGAGCAGCGCTTTGGTTCGTACGAAGATGTGAAAAAAATGGTTCGCGGCAAAAGGGGAAGAGTTTTACTAGCGTGGTATCCATTGCCCGAAAGATGGGAAAAATGTGTAACTAGCAATGGAGCATACTTTGAATAAATCTTTTTTTATCATTCTTCCGAATTTAACGTGTTTTTTAGGAAAAAATCATTTCATACTTGTACACCTGGTATATATATATATATATGGCTC
>NW_017259508.1:12847-18897 GCF_001594045.1 Atta colombica | reverse complement strand
TATATATATATAATATATATATTGCCCTTTCGGTTATAGTGCGCGCTCCTACAGTTATTAAAAAACGGGGACGAACTCCTTACGAGAAGGAGTAGACGGAACCGTCCGCACAATCAAGTTACAACCGTTCCGCCACAACTGACCGACGACAGTTTCATCGAAATATTATATTCGCCAGTTTCCGATTACTCGCAACCATTAGACCTCTCCCCCCATCATCGATCCCGCCATTCAGGAAATTCTGAATTATTCCCCTTCCTCTCTTGAGAAACGATTTCCTCCCCCTTTTTTCGAAGAAGGACTTCCTTTTCCTTCTCTCTTGGACTATTTCCCCCCTCCCCACTCCTCCTTATCAGGCCGATCCCGTGCCGATTAGGATCGGCTTTTTAGATTGTATTCGTTCCCTTTCAATGAAGGGAACAGAAGTTACAGTCTGCATCCCTGGGAATCCCACCCCTTACACTGTCCTCTCACGAGCATTTTATCCCGATGTGCTCCTGCATCACCTTTCTCACTTCCAATACCCAATAACTTTATTTCCTCTTCTCATGTATACATACACGTACACACATATACTCCACACCTCCATAGCTAAACTCATATTAACTCGGCCATATTAAACAATAGCTTGTAATCACACCAATAATGATAAGATTTTTTTTTATATATTTATATAAATAGAGTATATAAGCTTAAATCCGCTATTTGCTCATAGGTGGCATTAGTGAGCGTACAAAGCTACCCTGGGCACACAACACACTTTTTTTTATGTGTTTGACATCTGTCAACATTAACCAGTGCACATCAGCAATTTCATACAACATACATTTTTTTCTTTCATAATCATGTCTAGTTTTTTGCTAAAAAAAAAGCATATGCGGGAATTTGCTTTTCTGTTTCAATTTGAAGAAATCGGCTGCCGAATCGCATCGAATGCTTGGAGACCTATGGCGACAATGCTTTATCAGAAACAACGTGTAGAAATTGGTTTCACTGGTTTAATGACAACAATTTTTACCTGAGTGACAAGAAACGTGAAAATCGGCCCAGGAAGGTTGAGGACTGTCAATTGCAGGCTCTTTTGAACGAGGACGATACCCAATCGCAAAAATGCTTGCCGAGCAATTGGGTGTTTCTCAAGCAATCATTTCCATATTATATACCATGGGGAAGGTTCAAAAGATCGGAAAATGGGTGCCGCATGAACTGAACGATAGGTAGATGGAGCGATACCAAAATACATCTCAAATTCTGCTTGCTAGACAAAAAAGAAAGTCGTTCTTGCATCGGATTGTGACAGGCGATGAAAAGTGGATCTATTTTCAGAATCCTAAACACAAGAAATCTTGGGTTGATCCCGCCCAACCATCAACATCTTCCTCAAGACCAAATCGCTTCGGACGGAAGACGATGCTGTGCGTTTGGTGGGATCAGGAGGGTGTCATCTACTACGAGTTGTTAAAACCTGGTGAAACTGTTAATGCTCACCGCTACCACCAACATCTGATCAAATTGCACCGTGTTCTGCGTGAAAAAAGGCCACATTATAAAACAAGTTCCTCTAACTTATCGGAAAAGACATGACAAGCTGATTTTCCTCCACGAGAACGCACCATCGCACATGTCAAACAATGGTCCAAAACTACTTGGAGACACTCAACTGGGAAGTGCTACCCCATCTCGCTTACTCACCAGGCACTTTCTGACTATCACCTGTTTTCGTCGATGGGCCACGCTCGCTGCGGCACTTCGATTCTTACGAAGACATCCGAAAATGGCTTGATGAGTGGTTTGTCTCGAAAGATGAGGAATTTTTTTGGTATGCACGTGGTATGCACAAATTGCCCGAAAGGTGGGAAAAATGTATAGTTAGCGAGGACAAGTACTTTGAATAAATTTGTTTTTGCTTCCTAGGAAAAAAAATGTGTTTTCTGACTAAAAAACAGCGGATTTAAGCTTATACCTAGTACAATTATTCACCATAAACCTAAATTTTTAAAAATAAATATAGATCGTTATGTTATAAATGAAAATTTCCCATTTCCGTTTATTTAAATCACCACTCGCATTTTTTTCCCTCTAAACGCCTGAGATCACACGAGGTCTAGTCTCGGATCAAAAGGATTAAATTCCTTGATCCTAAATGTAGGATCAACATACGCACTATCCATCGAAACAGGTGTCCATTCAAGAGCATTCCCTTCAAGACTGAAAAAGTGCGTGGGACTCACAGATGTTTGCCTCCGCGCGTATATCTGTGAGATTAAGTCTAGCCGTCCTTCCATTCTCCTTCTCCATTCTCCCTCATTGTCTCCTCGACTAAACTTACAAGAGTTTGGTAACAGTTTTTATTTTTATGTTTGCGCTTCCATTTAAAGCATTGCTGCTAATATGTATTTCCGCAACCATCTTAACCAGAAGTTCTGTCTCAATTGTGTAATTAATTGGTAACGTTAAATTGTTAACGGGTTAACTTCTTTGAGGTTGTTTAGTATTAGCATTTAGAGTCTCTCCTATAAAATGTCCGGTGGTCAACGCTTGTAGATCGCTAGACATTGGCGTGAGAAGTCTTGAATTTAAACAAGCTTCTATTTGCATTAAAACGGTATAAAGGTCTTCAAAACTTAATATGGCTGTACCAATAATCCTTTTATGTGTTTTAGAAGATTTAACTGCGGTTTCCCGCAGCATAAACTGCCTATATGTATAGAATATGAGAGAATAAACTTCCAATTAATGAACTGTCCTGTTAAGTATTCTCGTATTTGAGTCTGAGCTGAATCAAGGCCTTGGCAAGGAATTCTTTCAGTTCTGACTGATTATTAGTGCCGACAAAAGTAATACTATAATCTGAGTATAGGTTAATGCATCTACAGATAAATCGCTTTATTGCGTTAAGAAATGATGCTGTGCTTAGATCTATTACTAATTCAAAATGTACAATCATAGTGCATAAACAAATGAAGATGGACTGGTAAGCCTTTCCCGATTTGTTACACAATATCTTTATATTGAATGGGCCGGCGTA
Organism: Atta colombica; assembly: GCF_001594045.1. Lineage (NCBI taxonomy): Eukaryota > Metazoa > Arthropoda > Insecta > Hymenoptera > Formicidae > Atta > Atta colombica. Next base: position 15,869 of record NW_017259508.1, on the reverse strand, counting down.
ATCTACGTTTGTGTTGAGAAATGCCGCGTGCCTGAGTGCTCGATGAGTGGGCAACTACCCATTAATTGTATGGCCATTATAGGTTTCAAGAACAAAAGCATGCTATGCATTTCAGTACGCGACAAATAGTTTCTCTGCCTGACATAGACCAATAATTATTACGCATAGCTGCTAATATTGCTTGAGGTCCAGCGTACAAGTTCCTATAATGTGCGTCTCTGACTATCAATTTCATAAGGTGAAGCTTGCTGAGTAATATGATCGTGTGTTTTCTAGTATATTCTATCATGTTGTAGTCTTCTCCCTATACGAATAATATCGTTTGCGTCTAAAAAGATGCAAGGTTAATATAATATTTTATTATTCATGCAGCATATTTTGATGGAATATAGTTTCATTTGCACGAAAATAATCCTTCTTGGATTGATATGCTATTTCTTGGAGAATCATGAATGAAGAGCTGGATATACCATAGGTGACTGTATTCAGATTAAATACGAACATGAATGGATTCATTTTTGTTTCATCTCCACAGAATACGTTGATGTTTATGATCCTTTTCGGCCACTTCTATCTGGCAATACATTTTCGTAACGTCCGCCGCCAATGCATACTTGTGCTGACATATACGAATGATGATGTCAAATAGGTCTTGTTGTAAATTTGGTCCAATCATGAGAAATTAATAATTTGATTGGCCAGATGTCTTTTTACACGCATTAAAAATTACTTTCAGTTTTGTAGTTTCGCTGTCTTCCTTCGTCAGTGCGTGGAATGTAATAGGCAGATATGCTATCAATTTCGTCTATTAGAACATGTGATTCAGATCATAGTATTCATGTATAAATTCATGATATTGCTGTTTCAAAGCTGGTTGCTTTTTAATTTGCGCTTTAATCTCTCTTTTCGGCGATTTCGTAAGATTCCTAATCCCTGTATGCCTTCTTTAATGGGTAGTCGTACTACGAAACGACCTTCTGCATTCCTAGAGTGACGAAATGCTTCTCACATTGTATTTCTTTCAGTGAACGACATGAAGGCTGTGTTAACTCTTCATTATGTCAGAATTTTTGGAGCTGCTTTTGAATCACTGCGCTGGTAAGAGGATAGAGACATCGCAGTAAGTCGGATGCTGATGCATTCAGATCATTTGCACGTTGCTTATTCAACCGAAAGATATTTCTTGAAGAATGGAGGGGCTTCTTTGATGACTTGCTTACGTCCCAAAAGCTCCCAAAAACAGTTACTTCCAACAACAAATCTATGTCGTCGGGCATGTGATAACTTGGATCTATTAGCTTTAAATCATAAGGAATGCATAAGTTGTTTTCGTTTATTTTAGCCATCGGTAAATGCTCTGTTATTTTCTCAATGATTAGGAAAATAAATTTGATTTGATACGCGTTTGTATGATTTGATTATCGCCTTTATTTGTTGAATGGCTGTTATTGGTTTGTCTTATATCTAAAATGTTTTGTCGATAGTTTCATATTGTAATTTCAATTTGTTACTTAAGCGATGCGTAATGAAACTTGACTGTGATCTGCTGTCAAGAAGGGCACTTATGCAATGTTCCTGTATGATGCGAATCCTATATGAGCAAGAAAAAAATCGCTGGGGAAAGAAGAATTTGCGAATATTCCCTTAGAGCAGTGATTGAGAGAAACGAGTGAGCTTGTTTTTAAATTGTAGCTTGTTGATATTGTTGGGCTCATCAGCTTTTAATGAAGATGTTGAGGAGGTAAAGTCAACATTCTTAATAAGTAATTCTGCTGTTCGATTTATGCAGTAATGTGTTATGATAACCTCTGCGTAATTGACAGAAGAGAAAGAGCATACCTGCGATACCTGCAATTAAGCTTAACACACACGATCCTCAGGCGTGGAATGGAATACATCCGATCAGCGTCACGGCTATGTCGAGACTTTCAGTGCGCTCGCGGGATGTAAATTCCAACAAGCAACTCACTGGTTGGAGCGAGCGATTATTCACGCTCTATCAGCTATGCAAACTGATTCCTGAATATGTAATGCAGCTCATCCGTCGGAGTCAGAGGTCTTAGCCAGCATATAGCTATCGATCATTACCTCGCGAATCCTATTCATGGGCGAGGGCAATTATTCAGTCCCCGTGGTACCGCTCTCGATCATCGGTCGGATCTTCGTAGCCTGGACTACTTCCAGTTTGCGTCATCTACACGCGCGATACTGGTCGGCCAGCGTTTCAGGACACTACTTCTCGGGGATGCTTCATAGAAATCGCTCAGCAACCCGATCTCGAGCTTAACTTCGAGGCAGGGCGCCGAACTTTCAACTTGATCAACCTCCTGCGAAAGCTAAAATAGTTTAAAAATATATTATCCTGAAAAATATATGATCCTGAGGCAATCAAATGATTAGATTGCCTCATGCCTTATCATAACAAGCCGACCTTATGTGGGACGCCAATAAAACATGAATTCGGAATGGTATATCACAAGTCGAAACGCATAAGGTCTCACCCGATGCATAATTGACAATTGGAATGCTTGCAATTTTTGCCGTGGTATGGCTTGAAGAATTTTGTACATAGGTATTTCTTTTTAGCTTTAGCGTTTCTCAGCTGACATATTAAGAAATGAACCACATAAATTTTATAATATCATTCAATCTTATGCATCAAGACAGGCTTTGTGAACTTGGCAGCAATATTGTTTTTGTTTTTTTTCTGAAAGATCTTTAATATAATGTAATTGAATATAGTAACATTGATTTTGTTTGTAGTAAAAAAAAATATCGCGAATTGAAAAAATGTCATTCTCCGACTTTGAAATTAATCACTTTTAAGGATAGTTTCTTGTAGAAAATCATTTGTAATGGACTGTAATAAAATTATTTCCGTTTGTAGTTGCACCGTTCACGGAATATAATTATTTAAATAATTGTATAAAAATGAATTTCTTTAATTTTTAAGATAACTCAAATCCGCTTGCAGACTAGATTCAGAATTGTTTGTAATTGTTTGTAGTGATTTTTCGGCCGT
>NW_017259508.1:304-12747 GCF_001594045.1 Atta colombica | reverse complement strand
GAAGGGATTTCTGCATCGCATTGTGACTGGGGATGAAAAATGGGTTCATTACGATAATCCCAAACGCAGAAAATCATGGGGAATTCCCGGCCATGCTTCCACGTTGTAATTGCATCGTTTAAAAGTCACAACAAATTTACAACAAATAAATTACACAACTTTGCCAATTTTCGAGATATCTCAAATCCGCTTACGACATCTTTCTTAGAATTGTTTGTAATGATTTTCCATTCTTTTGTAGTTGCACCGTTTAAAAGTTATAACACATTTACAATAAACAAATTACGTAACTTTGACAATTTTCGAGATATCTCAAATCCGCTTACGGAAACTTTCTTAGAATCATTAACAGAATTAATAAATAATACGCATACATTTTATATTAAAAAAAAAGCATAAAGTATATAAATACATAAAAAGAAAAAAAAATATATAAAATTTACAAAATCTCCAAAAAATATTAGGTATACAACTTTGCTTCCGCCGTTTTTTTCCGAAATTCGAGGCTTTATTGTAAAAAACTGGTTATACATTTATGATTCAAAGTATTGTCCATTGCTGGCCACTACTTTCTCCCATCTTTCGGGTAGCGTACGAATCCCGCGTCGAAAAAACTGGTCATCTTTGAGGCTATCCACGAATCGATCTAATTTTTTACTTCTTCATAAGACCGGAAGTGCTGGTCAGCCAGGCCGTGTGCCATTGATTGAAACAAGTGATAGTCAGAGGGAGCAACGTCTGGAGAATACGGCGGGTGGGATAGGACTTCCCATTTCAACATTTCCAAGTATGTCTTGACCACTTTCGCAACATGGGGTCGAGCATTGTCATGCTGCAAAATCACTTTATCGTGTCTCTCGTTGTATTGCGGCCGTTTGTCTTTCAATGCTCGGCTCAAATGCATCAATTGCGTTCGATACCAATCGCCTGTGATTGTTTCAGTCAGTTTTAACAGTTCATAATACACTACGCTGAGCTGGTCCCACCAAATACAGAGCATGACCTTGGAGCCGTGAATATTCGGTTTGGCCGAATTTCGGAAAAAAACGGCGGAAGCAAAGTTGTATACCTAATATTTTTTGGAGATTTTGTAAATTTTATATATTTTTTTTTCTTTTTATGTATTTATATACTTTATGCTTTTTTTTTAATATAAAATGTATGCGTATTATTTATTAATTCTGTTAATGATTCTAAGAAAGTTTCCGTAAGCGGATTTGAGATATCTCGAAAATTGTCAAAGTTACGTAATTTGTTTATTGTAAATGTGTTATAACTTTTAAACGGTGCAACTACAAAAGAATGGAAAATCATTACAAACAATTCTAAGAAAGATGTCGTAAGCGGATTTGAGATATCTCGAAAATTGGCAAAGTTGTGTAATTTATTTGTTGTAAATTTGTTGTGACTTTTAAACGATGCAATTACAACGTGGAAGCATGGCCGGGAATTCCCCATGATTTTCTGCGTTTGGGATTATCGTAATGAACCCATTTTTCATCCCCAGTCACAATGCGATGCAGAAATCCCTTCCGTCTTTGCCTTTCAAGCAGCTGTTCACAAGCAAACAAACGCTGTTCAACATCTCTTGGCTTCAATTCGTACGGCACTCAATTTCCTTGCTTCTGAATCATTCCCATGGCTTTGAGGCGTTTTGAAATGGTTTGTTGAGTCACTCCCAATGATCGTGCCAATTCTTCTTGATTTTGACACGAGTCTTGCTCAAGTAATGCCTCCAATTCTGCATCTTCGAAAACCTTCTCTCTTCCACCGCTATGCCGGTCTTCGACGTCAAAATCACCGTTCTTGAAGCGTTGAAACCACTCACGACACGTTCTTTCACTAATAGGCCTCACCATAAGTATTTGAGAGCATTCGATGAGCCTCAGCCGCAGATTTCTTCATATTGAAGCAAAAAATTAAAACCTACAAATGACGAGAATTTGGCTCGTAAACTGACATTTTCAATTGAGAATAACTTTATGATGCAGACACCAATCGATTAATGTTTCTATGGGGTTACAGATGCCCAAGTTTATTGTATGACGTCTATGATCTATTTATTTCGACCACTACTTACCGCTAAAGCCATCTATAGGAAAACGGCGGAAGCAAAGTTGTACATCTAATTTAAACCGTAATTTAACCGTAATTTAAACCGTTATTTAAAATCGTTAATTTTAAATAGTTTAAATAACGCGAGCGCGGCGTAACAGCGGCTCCTCCGCAATACAAAAGATCCCGGATACGATCTCCAGTAGAAAATTTTCGTACGCCCGTAACACTCGGAAGATAATGGCAAACCACCGAATAGTATACTTGCCCTGGAAACTTTTCTAAAAATTCGTCATTCGGAATCGACGTTGAATTGACTCATATGATACAATATTGTGTATAACCAGCGTGCGTAAGCATATGAGAGAAGTCATCATGTTCCTAAGATATCTCAAGAATTAATAAAATTATATTTTTTGTTTATCGTTAATGTGTGTAACTTTTAAACGGTGCAACTACAAACGACCAGAATATCACTACAAACAACTACAAACGATTCTGAATCACAAGGGGATATGAATTATCTTGAAAAACTATTGGGAGTACAAATAAGTTTCCGCCGTTTCCAAAAGACGGCGCTACTAATAAACTATAAAATTGTTTGATGTAAAACAACATATCATAAGATTAGACATCCGGCAACACCATAATCTTGAAATATTAGCGATTATGTATCAGCATCATATATTTTTTTTGTACGAAAATGTCGAGTTTTGAGCCGAATAAGCGTCATTTGCGGGAACTTTTAATTTACTTCTTTAATTTGAAGAAATCTGCAGCTGAGGCTCATAGATTGCTTGTAGAAGTATATGGTGATGCTGCCTTAAGTGAGAGAAGTTGTCGTGAGTGGTTTCAAAAGTTTAAGAATGGTGAATTTGACGTCGAAGACAAAGAACATAGCGGAAGGCCGAAAGTGTACGAAGACGCGGAATTGGAAGCATTATTGAATGAAGATTCGTGCCAAACGTAAAAAGAATTTGCACTTACATTAGGAGTGACTCAACAAACAATTTCATATCATTTGAAATCATCTACCCCACCCGCCGTATTCTCCAGACATTGCTCCTTCCGACTACTACTTGTTCCGATCGATGACGTATGGCCTGAGCAGCACTTCACATCATATGAAGATACCAAAAATTGTATCGATGATTGGATAACCTCCAGAGCAAAAGATGAAGCGTTCTTCCGTTGCGTATCCACATGCTACCAGAAAGATGGGAAAGATGAGTAGTGGCTAGCGATGGCCATTATTTTGAATAAAATATTATATATCGTTCTTTTACAATAAATGCTTAATTTTTGATAAAAAACGGTGGAAACTTATTTGTACTCCTAATAAAAAAATTCATTTTTTACAATTGTTTAAATAATTATATCTCACGAACAGTGCAACTACAAATGAAAATTATTTTATTACAATCTACTATAAACTTTTCTATAAGAAACTATCCTTAAAAGTGATTAATTTCAAATCGGGGGATTTTTTCAAGTTGTGATGTTTATTTTTTGCGCTATTAAAATTTTCTATAAGAAACTATCCTTAAAAGTGATTAATTTCAAATCGGGGGATTTTTTCAAGTTGTGATGTTTATTTTTTGCGCTATTAAAATTTTCTATAAGAAACTATCCTTAAAAGTGATTAATTTCAAATCGGGGGATTTTTTCAAGTTGTGATATTTATTTTTTGCGCTATTACAAACAAAATGTTGTTACATTCAACTACATACGAAGATTTTTGGGAAAAAACAAAAACCATATTGCTATAAATCGAGTGCTAGTTCAAAGCCAAGATGAATTGTCCGTGGTAACATATAAGCGCGAAATGTTCTTACTTTGAGAGGTTTTACTGTTATGAATATGTGAGGAAATTTATGAACTTGTTTAATGTCAGAAATTCATCAGCTTCGGCTCTTTTAAATTCCCATTCTTTACAAAATTCTCTACTGGTTTTAGATAACAAAATATGAATGACCCAGACAACAAAATGTTGTTGTGCTAGTTTCGTGAGATTTTGTGTGATTTGTGACACATTATCTCCAATTGTCTGAGATCAGCATACGACTCCTTGGAAATTAATGGCAATTCTATCAATGTTTGAATGAGATGATGAATAACTTCTTTTATTTTCGAATCTTCGTTTTAACAATTGCCAAGCAATTTCGTAATTACGCTAGTAATTTCTAGCGAGGGTTATTACCTTTCATTATATATTACCTTTTAAACTTTACCGGTCAATGCTGATCTTAGATAATGGAACTTTTAGACAGAAGGAATGATGGTATTTGATGCGATAAGTGACTGGAATAAATCTCGAAACGGTATCTAAGATTCAAAATTTTCGTCGAATTTGGGCAGCTCGTCAGGAACGTTGGAAGCCAAGTAGCGGGTTTAAATACAAATGCTCGTCACCAATGTCGGGTTGCAATGTCATGCTGCGGAGAAGTTGCTCGTTCGATTAGCTTTCGTGCGGCTGTTAACCTGTAATATTTATTCTCAAATTGTTGTTTCCTCTGAGATGCGCTTGTGTTTCGTCTAAATCTTCGATCTCGCCTTGAATCACATCAAATTCTGTAAAAGTCCACTTTTTTGATTCACAGTGGTAGCTCATTTTTGTCTTCTTGTTCTGTATTAATGCGACTGAAATTATCGAAGGCTGTTAGTTTTGCTTTAATTCTACCGCGTTTTTTAATTAGAAGTTCGCCATGATACTAACCTATGATTATTCTTAGATTTCAAGTGAACAAGCCCTTCCGAGCAGTTTCAATAATGAAAGAAAATAATGTTAGCAAATCTACAAGCGTTGGCCCGAGAAGATTTTGTGCGCAACTAAGTAATGCGAGTTAATGCATGCCTTATACTAATAAGGAAGAAAGGCATTAATTATTAATTAATTTGCCCGTTATCAATATATCGCAATATAATCGAATATAAACATGAATTCGTGATTACGATTGTGACGAATAATCATCTCAATGCGTTGTGATCTTCGCATGTGCGATGATGGAAAGTAGAGCTGTTGGAATGCATCAATGATACGGCTCAAACTGATGAAGAGGCCGTGCGCTGCTTCCTCGGAGAAATCCTGTGACGTCTTGTTGAAACGGGAGAGGCGCTGCTTGTCACTCTGATGTAAGGACGGTCCGAAGATGACTCGCTTGTATGCGTGAGATGCCTCATGTCTCGCTCATATGCGCGAAATGCTTTGTATGGTCAGTTTTATGCGCAATTCGCATAAAGTGAAATGGATTAAACATGACGCAAGTATCGAGATGCGATTGTGGCTCGCGCTCATGTAAATAATGCGACTTTTTGGCGTCATGGCGATTCATGTGGACGTAAGGTATTGCGTTCTTATGTGTAAGAAGTAGTGATAGCTTACTTGCTAATTCTAGCCTTGAGTTGAGAGCAATTCAATGTCCCACTACTAATCGCTGAAAGATGAAAAACATGAAATAGTTTCAACAATATAATCGTGGGAGACAATTTTGAGAATACATAATTTCAACAAGATTGCACCACATTACGGAAGAAACGTCATTATCTTAGTACAGTGTTTCCTAAGAGATGGATAAGTGCAAGAGGAGCTATCGAATGGCCTCCTAAATCGCGCGACCTAATACCTCTCGATTATTTTCTGGGGTTAAAAGAGAGAGAGTTTACAAAAATGAAACCAAATAATTTGGATGAATTACAATAAATCAGATTCTTCAGGAAGCAGCTCTTATCCCTCATGATTACATTCAAAATGCTATTTCATTTTTTAACCATTAGATAGTTTATTATCAAACAGTTGATGATACTCATTCTGAACAATTGATATAAACCTTTCCACACTTGTCTTAATTGGTTACAAACTCCCAGCGCGCGCGCGCGCGCGCACACACACACATACACACACACACACACACACACACACATTCCTTCCCACATGCACTTTTATCCACACGTGCCTGCACAAAGTCTCTGTCACGTCCACGTCGTGAGCTTTCCACTACTACGAAATCCCAATGTTTAAATGATCATAACTCTGCGAAAAAAATCGTAGAGACCATGCATTGTTCTCATCTTGGAAGGCCCTTTCAAACAAACCCTCACTCGATGTGCAATTTAAGATTTTTCCGCCCGCCTTTCTCCTCGCCCCCAGGGATGTTAAAATAGGTTTTTTTGATATTAAATAATAGATTTTATGATGCCATTTGCATTCCTATAAACCTTAATCCTCTATATCGTACCGTTCAGAAGTTACTTAGGTGTCTCGATTTTTTTTCCTCATCCTGTATATATCAATTTTCGTATATATAACATTTTACATTTTAATTAGATGTTCAAGTCCAATTTTAAGAACTCCACGCTGTTTCTTCATGCAAACTACTAGTCTGTAGACTATTATTTTGTAAGTACAGAAATGAATACAGATTGTACAATTTTTATATGAAGAAAATGTTGAACAATTCTGAAGCGAATTGGATTAAGAAATGGTAAAGAAGATCTCAATTTCGAAATTTCGAATGTTTTGTTGTTCTCAGCATAGATTCCATCTTACAGACATGTATTAATGCCATATATTTTAATCCTGGAAAAGGATTTTTAAATCAGTAAGAGAGGAAAAAAGTACTTGTTATACAAAAATTCTATTGTAAAAATTTCTATGGTTTAGTTGGTAGTAATACAGACGACTTTAGGGTTCCCTTAAAGATCGTCAATTCTATGCAAATTTTCCATGTCCGTACAAAAAAGTTGCGAAGAAAATTGAAGAACGCTGACATTATCGATAATTGATTTAAATTTGCGATTATCAACATAAATTTTTATATCATTAAATTGACGATTTTTTATTTAAATGTTCTATCTAGATACGTATGCATATTTATAATACTATAATACCATAATATACAGGGTGAATCAGATTTGTTGAACTTTTTACCCTATGAGAAAATAATTAATTGCACACGTTATAATTCAATTAGGTATAAAATCGATAATTTTCTCTTTTCAACGACTCTAATTCATCCTGTATATACTTATAATACTATAATACTATAATACTACAATATTCTGCATATTGCTGCAAAATTACAATTTCTTTCTCTACAGTTATCATCTTTGTTGATAATCAAACCCAGACGATAAAAATCTTAATTTTAATTAAAACTCAAGTATTAAATGAATTTTAAATATGTGTGCATGTCTACGAAACTAATAAATCATAAAATTATTACTATACGAAAACAAGTCAATAAGTTTTTAGAAAAACATAGTAAAACACATTTTTTTTGATTTATTTTTATTTTTCACATAGTCTCCTTTTAGCTCGATATACTTGATCCAACGGTTTTACAACTTTTTCAAGCCGTCCGAATAATATGATTTGTCCAATCCTTTAAAATAAGCCTTTGTTCTATGAGCTGGTGAATCTCTTTCCTCCGAATCATTTCTTCAGGTTTGGAAACAGGAAATAGTCGCAGGGGGCTAAATCTAGCGAATATGCTGGATGGGGAATTCGTAGCGGAATTCGTTTGGCCATTGGTACCGGGCACCGTGTAAACCCGTGCATTGTTTTGATGCACTTTCTTCTTCGCCAAATGGGGACGTTTTTTCTTTAAAATGTTATTGAAACGATCCATAATAAATAAATAAGGTTGTAATCGCCGTTTACTTCGACGGAAAATCGATATGAATTATACCGCGTGCATCTCAAAAAATTGTTACCTTTTCAGCCGACTTTACAATCTTCGGAACTGGTTCACCTGGTGAAGTCCATTGTTTTTTGATTGTTCCTTCATCTCGGGTGTGAAGTAATGGATCCATGTTTCATCTACAGTAATGAATCGACGCAGAAATTCATCTGGATTACGTTGAAATATCTTCATTGTTTTGAAATCGTGCTTATGGTCCACAGTGAGTAAACGTGGCACCCATCTTGCTAATAGCTTTTTCATACCCAATTGTTCGTGCAAAATTGAAATCACTGTGTCATGGCAATATATTTATGGCTTCAACAAGTTCGCGCACTTTCACTCGTCAATCAGTTAAAACAATATTGTGGACTTGATGATTTCTGGCAGCCTTAACGAGACGTCCCGAACGAGGTGGTCTCATCACATGTGGATGTACGACTATATTTAAATTCATTCACCCAATTGTATACAGTCGCAAATGCTGGTGCAGATGTGCTATGAACATTATCCAACTCGGCTTTGATTTCTTTCGGCGTTAAATCTTTCATATGTAGATGTTTGATTACTGTACGGAACTTGTTTTTTTCCATTTTGCAAAAAATACAAAAGTTTCGCTTTAATCTACAGAAATGAAACCACGCGATGAATTCCATTCAAAAATTTGACAGCAATCAGCCGAGAAATGCTACTTGTCAAAAAGTAATGTGACTGCCCTCTGACAGATTTTCTAAGAACTTATTGACTTGCTCTCGTATTATCAGTTTATTACTCATAACTCACTTAGAGTTCAACAGGAACGTGAACTCCTGTAAGAATGTCGATCATTAATACAATAGTATCTCGTCAGTATAGGTGATACATCGCATATAGTGTCATATCGGCGGTTTAATTAATAACATGTTGATTCTGCTAATATATTTACGCATGTAAGATGACATTGAGGAGACTTTTGTTGTCTCTTTTCAGTAAAAAAAAATAAATAGTGTAATTATATCATCAAGAAGTACAAACTATATCATTCAGAATTCTAATTATCATATGACTGTATTTTTCTGATTATTTTGATTAGAATGTTTAATGAATTTAACTATAAGTATCTGATTTATACCTTTCTGGTTGAACTTATTAGATTTTCAATTTATATAAATGCATTTTTCTCGTATCTTTTTTTAAGAAAAAAAAATTATTGTGCAGTGTGTACTGATAATATTTCTTGAATCACAAGATATTCGCAATAAAAGTTGAAATTGTGAGGCATCTTGTATTTTACTTGATACAATTAACATGTTACAGACAAATAGAACAAGAATAAAGATTTCAAATTTCCAACAATGTCTTACCAGCCGTGGAAGCCCTTATGACAATGGGTTCTCCATCCTCCCTCCGCCAGGATACTCTCGGAGGTGGATGTCCTGTCGCGCGACAGCTCAAAGTCGCGTTGTCACCTTCTGCTACTGCCAAATCGGCGCTAGTGTCACCCCCATAAACGATATCGGGCGGCACTACGGAACAAATCATTCATATCAATAAGTTTGTAACCTATCCTTTCTCTTTATCGCACGAATTCTTTATAAAAATTATTATGTAAAATTAGCACTTTGTTGAAACATCTTTGAAATAACGAGCGTTCTTGAGGCGTATTTATACGATAAGGTCAGGGTAAAAAGCGGAGAGAATAGATAATCGACTTAAGAAACGGGAGAGATGGAAAAGTAATTTTATTAGAAAGGTCTTTTTGTTGTTATTTTATGCATATGTTTTTGTTTTTTCGTTTGTTCAGGCAAATTCAAAGATTATGTATATGTGAAGCTCCTTGCTTCGTTCCTTGCGTATCGATTTGCGCGTTCTTTAAATAGACATATAAGTAGGTAACGTTAATGTTATGTATTACTTTTTCGCGAAATTTGCAATATCGTTTTTGATGTTTAGGACTAATTAAAATTGATACCTTCTGAGAAAGAATATGTAGTATCATTTTTGATATTTAGGACTAATTAAAATTGATACCTTCTGAGAAAGAATATGCAAAGCATAACAAAAAATAAAAAGAAATACAATTTATTAATAAAATAATTATTATCGTTAGAATTAATGTTCTAAAGAATTTTAGAACATTAATTCTAACGATAATAATTATTTTTAGAATTACACAAGGAGTCTGTGTATACATATTAAATTCTTAATTACTACATACTAAATTCTCAATTTATTATATTCTGTAATGTGTTATTATATTAATTTGTATTGTAGGAAAAGATTGTTTAGATATACAGGGTGCGTTAGTTAAATCCAGATAAAACAAAGTTTATTAAAATGCCATTTTATTCAGAAAAAATTTGAAAACACACAAAAATTTTTGTGTATATCCCTTGAGGGATTCTCTCTGAGATCTGTTGCTCAATATAACCTTCATTTGCTGCGATCCTATGCCTAAAGCGCAAGCACGCTCTTTTTAAAACTACTCTTTGTTTAAATTCATGAATTTTGCCTCAATAGCAGTTTGATGGCTACGTTGGGGTATTTGGACTTGTTAGACACCCTTTCAATAACGCCTCACACAAAATAATCTAGAAGATTTAAATCTGGATTATTAGAAGGCTAAAATTCCTTGGACTAAAACGCGTCCACGTTATCAGAAAGTCAATTTTGCACTAAATGGCTTGTGTGAGCTGGTGTGCCGTTGAAAAATGTATGGCCTTCTGGAGGCTGTAGTTTCCATCCATGATATCACTACAATCCTCAGAATCCGGAGGTAAATTTCCGCGGGAAGGAAGTTCATGATAGTTTCTCTTTTTTTGAAAAATAAAGCTGCACGATGTCATTGGAGGCAGCACTTAGGACGTGAACATTCGCCGGAAACTTCATCTTGGTTATTACGAGGGCATCCTGGGGATCATGAGCGAAGCTGTCATCAACAGTCGTTCCCCCGATTCACTTTTACATCAAGTAAAAATCTTATAGGAAAAAAATCTGAGGCGATCCGCGGTTTCGTGCTTTAGAACAAAGAAACAAATTGCAACGGACAACTCTTCTCTTGGCCTTGACATTCTCAGACAACATTTGTCGTATCTTGAGCACATAAGACATATATCTCAAATTCTCTTCAGTGCATGGCATTACTTACTCCCAGGGTAATAAACAATTTCCAAAGCGAAACCCCTAAATTTTCCGAAATGAACTTTTGAGATAGTCGGTGTCCTTACAGTCTTCTCTCTCGAATGGCTCTATACCGAGTTAGTAGAACCTTCTTCAGACTTCTTCATGTTTGCATACTTTTGCGCGATGTAAACGGTTGCGGTATCTGAAGAATCATTTCGGTTGGTACACGTCCGTCGCAAAGCGCTTCAATTATCCACTTTTAGTTGTATTCCGCACTTGATCTCACTAACTCAGAAATTTTGAGATTATACATGTTTTATACAAACATCTGACTTATTCGAGCGCAAACAATCATCTATTACTAAAGTCATATATAATGGAAAATTCAAATTTAATTTTGTCCGGGTTTAACTGACGCAGTTTGTATATGACAAATATAAATATCAAGCGATGCGGTATCACTTGACCGCTTGATGCATGAATGTTATTGCGTACATATTCGCTATCAAATTCACAATGCTACATCACTAGTTTTACCCGGAGTTTTGAAACTTTCGATAAAAATTACTTAGAAATTAAAAGCGCAATCAAAAATCTAATAATACTTTTATTATATATATTATATATATATGGCAACGCGATCTTTCTATTACAACTAACTTGAATAAAACTGCCGTTAATCCTGAGATATTGAGATCGTAAAAGACACCATTTCAGATTTTCAGATTTTTTTCAGATACACGGATAAATCGATAAATGTGTACCGTCTGTTAAGCTCTCACATAATGTTCTCATATAACATTATATTAAATTAGCAAAAAATGAACATTAATGAGCATACACGGACAATAATTTATGTGTTTGGGATCGAGATAGATAAAAGCGTTTATTATTGTTCTAGGGCAAGTCCTCTAAGAACATTTGGCAGATGAGTAAAATTACAAGATGAGAAGCGAATTAAAATAATGTCGAGAGAGAGAGAGAGAGAGAGAGAGGGAGGGAGGGAGGAAGGGAGGGAGGGAATAAGATAATAAGATAAAGTGAAAATAAGATAATATTAGGTGTAGGAAAAAGTTCATGGCGTTTTTCCCGTTAGATGGCATTAAAAAGACGCCACGAACTTTTTCCTACACCCAATAAGATAAATAAATTTTTAATGCAAAATTGAAAATAAAAAACAATCACCAATAACCTTGATCTTAACAAATGTTATTCAAAGCATGACCTTCAAGAAATTTCAGCTATTGGTCAGATATCTTAAGTAATACTTTTTAATAATAATCCCATACTGCAGAAATTTGCTTGCAGATTGCGCTGTCATATCGCTGTAATATTATATTGTAAATATTAGGAATTATAATATATTAGGTGTACAACTTTGCTTCCGCTTCCGTTTTCCTATAGATGGCTTTAGCGGTAAGTGGTGGTCGAAATAAATAGATCATAGACGTCATACAATAAACTTGGGCGTCTGTCAACATAATTCCATAGAAACATTAATCGATTTGTGTCTGCATCATAAAGTTATTCTCGATTGAAAATGTCAGTTTACGAGCCAAATTCTCGTCATTTGCGGGAGATTTTAATTTTTTGCTTCAATATGAAGAA
>NW_017259508.1:0-204 GCF_001594045.1 Atta colombica | reverse complement strand
TCGATTTGTGTCTGCATCATAAAGTTATTCTCGATTGAAAATGTCAGTTTACGAGCCAAATTCTCGTCATTTGCGGGAGATTTTAATTTTTTGCTTCAATATGAAGAAATCTGCTGAGGCTCATCAAACGCTCTCAAATATTTATGGTGAGGCTGCTATTAGTGAAAGAACGTGTCGTGAGTTTCAACGCTTCAAGAACGGTGA
>NW_017259507.1:0-666 GCF_001594045.1 Atta colombica | reverse complement strand
TTCACGAAAAGCGACGAGGAATAATTCTCCATGAAAACAATTTCGACTTTCCATCGGTACAAACCACGTAATCCTTCTGACGCGAGAGACAGCGATATGAGGTCTTTGCATATAATAAATTGTTCACTAAAATATACTTGTAATTTATAATGTTAAAAATGTGAATGTCGAAAAGCAAGTAAGAGTTAATATTTAATCATTGCCTCAGTCAAAGCTCCAATCTTTATGACAATTTATTTAATAAATTTGTACTAGATACGAAGAAAAAAATAACGATTATTCTAAACATCAAATTTTTAATAAGAAGTTATTTAAAATTATTAATGACTTATTGATACGCAAAATAAAATCAAAATAAAAAAAAAGTTTTGAATTTAAATATTTATCAAACTTATTAAATCAATAAACAATTGTTGCTATTATATATTTCGTCGATTTCATATAATTTACATCAATTACGCAACAATTTAGTTTACTACAACAAGATAAATGCTATTTGTATTGAATAGACATATAATATGGATATATTCCAGTAAATGTATAATTAATTAGTAACCCGGGAAAAAATGTTTTATATTTAATTATATATAAAATTACACATAAACATATAAAAAATTGACATATTTTATATACAATTATATATCATTATATATAAAATATGTCCAT